>NC_056727.1:827491181-827496181 GCF_019279795.1 Protopterus annectens | reverse complement strand
TCCATGTCTTCACAAGGAATTTCTGTGGTGTGCTCAGGCCAGTCAGTCCAACAGGGGGTTGCCCTTCACAAAGCCAAAAACCTCCCAAACTATTACAATGGACGCTTCAGACCTAGGTTGGGGAGCACACATGGAGGGCAGAGGTATCCAAGGACAGTGGTCACGAAAGGAGCTACGCATGCACATAAATCAAAAAGAAATGCTAGCAGTGATACATGCAATTGAGGCCTTCAAAATTTTTCTGCATCAAGGCCACCTACTAATAAGGACAGACAACACCACAGTTATGTGGTACATAAACAAGCAAGGAGGTACCCATTCCTACACTCTTTGCAGGCTGGCAATGAATCTATGGGATCTTTCCTTGAAACTCAATATACAGCTACAAGCTCAGTTTGTGCCAGGGAAAGACAATACACTGGCGGACAGCTTAAGCAGAAATATCATGGATGCACACGAATTGATGCTGCACCCAGACATCTTCCAACAGATAACACAATCTTGGGGGAGCCCGGACATAGATCTATTTGCATCCCCCCACAATCATCAACTGAAGAAATTCTGCTCAAGGACATACCACCCACAAGCGTGGAAAGTGGACGCTCTCTCTTTCAGCTGGAGAAATCTGACAGTGTATGCATTTCCTCCTATCCCATTAATGACCAGGGTGTTACTGAAGATCAGGACAGAGCAGCCAAAAGTGATTCTGATAGTTCCGGACTGGCCAAGACAGCACTGGTACCCACTGCTAAGGAGCATGTCACGTATGAAACCATGGCCTCTGCCTCTATGGCCACTTCTACTGACACAGCACAGATACAAAACTCTACATTCCAACCTGAAAACATTGCAACTAACAGCGTGGAGAATACCTTGACTCCTCTTCAGGATAAGCTATCCCAGAGAGTGAAGGATATTATTATGGAAGCTCGCCGCCCTTCCACAAGAAAGGCATATTCAGCAAAATGGAAAAGATTTCTCATCTGGAACACCTCAAAGGGCCTAGATGCGACAGTGATGAACATGGCACATATCCTGGAATATTTGGCAGAAATGTTCCACAATGGTCTGTCTTACTCTTCTATTAAGATTCATGCTTCAGCAATTTCAGCAGAGTACAATACTGACCCACCTGTCTTTTCTCATCCTCTCCTAAGACAGTTTCTAAGAGGAATCAAAAACATCAAACCTCCTCGGAAACCACCTCTTCCTGCTTGGGACCTTAACTTCGTGTTGGAAAAATTAACACTGCCTCCATTTGAACCAGCAGCATCTGCAGATCTACAGTACCTTTCATGGAAGACTGCCTTCCTTCTGGCAATAACCTCAGCAAGAAGGGTTTCGGAATTGCAGGCCCTGATGGCAGTGCAGCCATTCATTATTTTCCACCAGGACAGAGTTTCATTAAGAACTAATCCTACCTTTATGCCAAAGGTGGTATCCAGGGTTTCATTGAATCAAGCCATTCACTTGCCTACCTTCTTCCCAAATCCACAAAACAAAGGGGAGAAACTGCTGCACACCCTGGACATTCACAGACAGTTGCACTACTACTTGGACAGAACTAAAGGTTTCAGAAAAGCTGACCAGCTGCTAGTAGCATATGCTGCTGGTACTCAAGGAAAAGCAATTTCCAAACAGACTATTTCAAAATGGATAGGAAATTGCATTTGCTTTTGTTACTCATTTCATGGAAAGACTGTACCAGCTACCATTAGACCTCATTCTACGAGAGCCACAGCCACCTCCACAGCCTTCTTAAGAGGGGTGGCTACAAAGGACATTTTAGAAGCTGCCACATGGAGCTCCGTGCATACATTTGCCAAGCATTACAATTTACCTTTATATTCCAGATCCAGAGCAGGCTTTGCTACGGCTGTCCTGCAGGGTATCTTAGCTACACCATCCTTTTCCTAGTTCCTCCACCCCCAGATTGGCTATGGTATTCTACCCATATGTGATGACTGCAGATGCATCCTTGAAGGACATAGTACAGTTTTGTACCTACCATAAATGTAGATGTCCGATAGGTATGCATCTGCAGTCAGGTTTACCCTCCCTCCTTCCCCTCTGTGGTATTCCTAGGGTGGTTACACCTCTATTAGCTAACTGGGGGGATCTATTATGGTGTCTGATCCACCAGGAAAGAATAGAATCTGGAGAGGTAAGACAAAGTGGAGTGATCCAAGCCCCAGCATGGCAAAGAACTCCCTAGTGCCCTCTGTAACTAAGGTTTTATGACTCTTTATAAGGCTATGAGGTGGAAAGTTGTTGCGGTTTGTAGGATCCCTCCTAGAAAGGTGAGACATATGATTCAGCTCTACAATGATTGCAAAGGGTCCCACTAGCGATGTCAGGGGACTTGCAGAAGGCATCTGCCTTCTCAGACACTGAGGAAGCTGTATGTTAAATGCAGAAAATTACATCCTTGAGCACAGAACCCATACTGGATGACACAAAATTACTCCTACCTCATCCCTATATACTCACTGAGATACATCTGGAGAAAGGGTTAGGGGGCCAGAGGCCACTCCACAAAGGACTTCATGACTCAGAGGGATTTTCCAAAGGAAGGATAACCAGGGAAGCTGCAAGGAGGAGCGATTTCATTATCTTTATGCATTTCAGAGATTAGGACCTCAGACTTACTTGTACACAAATGGAAAATGACTCCTAGATCCAGTTCCGGAATGGGTTACCCTGTGCTTGTCTGATGTATGTGGGGTCAAGCATGTGATGGGTGATTAGTAGGTATCAGGTGATGGGGCACAGAGGTGCACCAGCTGAAGGTAGAGTGGGGACAGAAAAGATCTGCGGAGAGTAAGGCATGTTTTGTAGGGGTGCACTACTGCACATGTGAGGTCAGTTCCCATAATAAGTAAAAAACGGACTGTTTTTGCAACAGGAAATTTTATATTCTGATAGTCCTTATATGCCACTTCAAATTCCAGAGAAAAATAAATAAGTAAATAAATGTAGAACAGTAAAAAATATATATGTGTAGGTGGCTTTGCTGAATAACTGCTGTTTCAGCAATAAAATGGGTTATTTGGACGCTTCCTTCTGCTTTGAAGATGTTTATATCTTTTCCGTCATTGAAACCTAGTTTAAAGATCTAAGACGCATATCACAAATTCCAAAGTACAACTCTTTTCATTGTTGCAGTTCTAATGGGTCAGATGGCAGTACCTAAGTATTTGTAAAAGAACACCAAAACACCACATGTTAAGAAAAACAACTTAGGACTAAAAAGTGCACATCCAGTGTTTAGAAATATTTGTTTATTATACCTTATTTGAATTTGTTTACCAGGAAAGTCTGACTGAGCATAGAGCTCCTTTTTACAGGAGAAAAGCTCCATCATTACAGTAATACATGAAACAGTCATACAAGCAGGAACAGAAACAGAAAATATTATAACAAAGTAACACATAAAAACAGAATCAAATTGTAATGTTATAGGAATCTAATTTCAAAGTCTCTTGCTACTATAGAGCATGAGGATTTCACAGCTGAACTCCAGAATATGAAAATCAGTAAAGATACAGTCCTTATTGTGGATGCAGTATATTAGATATCTCACTGCCAAACCGAGGATCTTTGTGCTGTCCCACCAGTGGTTACACCCTTTGTAATTAACGCAGCTCACTATGCCATTGTCTGTAATCTAAGAATAAAGTCAAACGAAAAAGTATTCAAAGAACTAATTCAACATGTGAATGGAGGAAAGAGATTTAACCCATATGGATAACTGCAAGTAGGGTTACAGAAAGTAGGTAAGATTGGGCTAGAATTTACTGAAGAAAACTGGCAAAAGAACCAAGGAACTGGGAGCAAATAACTAGAGAGAGAAAGATAAGAATCAGATGAGGCCAAGTAGAAGTTTGGACTGCAGGCTAGAGACTGCCTTCCCTATCAAGGATTGATTTCAGAATACAGGCAAAGAGAAAGTGATAGGGGATTCCTAAGCCTTCTCTGTTAGAGGTTTTAGTTGAATTGCGAACAAAAGCTGCTGTTAAGAGGGTATAATTAGTAGTGCATATAAAATATTGGATAATATCTATAAGAATCAATTGGAGGAGGTTAGAAAGGATTGGGAAAAGAGAGTGAAAATCATTTTACAAGAGAACAATGGGAGGTGATATGTATGGCTCCCAAGTATGCAAAACTTCCATAGTGTTTAGGAGTTTTGCTTGGGTCACCTAACCTGGACCGAAACACAAAAGGAGGAGGCGTGTCCATATTCATTAAGGATATCCACATCTCCAGGCTAGTTGCTCATCATAATGCATCCGACATTATCTAAGTGCAACTAACATTGGGCAAGACTGCAGTCCAGGTTGTAGTTTGTTATAGATCCTCCACCATGCCCCAGGATTCCCACTCCTCATTTCTTGATATACTGGAAAATATTAAGGTACAACCCAATACCCTAATAATGGGCGATTGCAACTACCCTACCATCAGTTGGGAAAACTACTCATGTATTACCTCATTTACTCAACGTTTTCTGGAATTCATAAATTCCAACGCCTTGAATCAGCTTGTCCATACCCCCACCAGGGTCAGCAATATCCTGGACTTGGTTATTACCAATATGGGTAACCGGTGTTCCACGCCAGAGGTCAAATCCTCACTGGTCAGATTCGACCACAAGCTAATCACCCTAGACAACCATATCCCGCCCCCACCCCCCCATCAAGGAAACCACTATAAAAAAACTTCTCCAAAGTCAACTTCATGCTTCTTAAGACAGAAGTGGCAAACTTCACAACACCCATGCAGACGGAAGATAGAGGTATGACTGCTGAATCTTATACAGATGCACTGTATAAGCACATACACGAGTGCATGGATCGTGCCATCCACAACAGAACCACGATGCTATCCTCCAGAAAAAGGAAGCCAATCTGGTGGTCCCCTGCCATAAACAAACTCTACAACAGAAGGAAGAAGCTGTTGCAAAAAAAGAGTAAAATCCCAGGTTTGGAGGAACTCCC
>NC_056727.1:826396112-826573336 GCF_019279795.1 Protopterus annectens | reverse complement strand
TAATGTAATGGGATGGAGTGTGCTGAAATCTGTAGATATACACTGTGATAAGATGCGCGTATCGAAGTCTGTGGATATATGCGGTGATGAGATTCAAAGTGCTGATATCTGCAGATGTATACTGTGGTAAGATGTGATGTGCTGACGTCTCTGGATACATACTGTAATGACATGGAGTGTGCCAAAATCTACAGAATATACTGTGATAAGATGTGAGTATCAAAGTCTGTGGATATATGCGGTGATGAGATTCAAAGTGCCGAAGTCTGCAGATATATGTGATGATAAGTTCTAAGGTACTAATGTATGTAAATATATACTGTGATAAGATGTATGCTGCTGAAGTCTGTGTGTGTGTGTGTGTGTGTGTGTGTGTATGTATATATGTATATATATATATATATATATATATATATAGATATATATATATATATATATACATATATATATATATATATATATATATATATATATATATATATATATACAGTGATTAGATGTGATGAGCTGAGTTCTGTATATACCTTTATATATATATTTATATATATATATATATATATATATATATATATATATATATATATATATATATATATTTATATATATATATATATATATATATATATATATATATATATATATATATATATATATATATATATATATATATATACAGGGAGAGAGAGAGAGAGAGTGACTAGATCCAAAAAGCTAAATTTTGTGAATATATATAAGAATGAGATGTGAGGTGCTGAAGTTACAGTGTCATATGGTGATGTAATGAATATTCTGAAGTCTGCAGTTATAGTGTGAACATATATAAGATGCTAAAGTCTGCAGAAATACACAGTGATGAGATGAAAGATGTTGAAGTTTGCAAGTCTACACTGTGATGAGAAGTGATATGGTGAAGTATGTGTGTATGTATATGTATATGTATATATATATATATATATATATATATATATATATATATATATATATATATATATATATATATATATGTGTGTGTGTGTGTATATATATATATATATATATATATATATATATATATATATATACACACACACACACACACACACACACACACACACACACACACACACACACACACACACACACACACACACACACGCACACACACATAAATTTGTATGTATATATATATGTGTATATATATACGTGTATGTGTATATATATATATATATATATATATATATATATATACACACAAACACACACACGCACACACACATAAATTTGTATGTATATATATATATATATATATATATATATAGAGAGAGAGAGAGAGGAGATGTGAAGGGTCAAATTTTGTGGACATATATGAGGATGAGATAAGAGGCAGTGAAGTCTGCAGATATAAACTGTGATGAGTTGTGAGGTGCTACAGTGTTCCAATTTATACTTTGATTACATGTGAGATCTGGCGATATATAATGTGAGAAGACTGTGAGGCACTGCTCTGTGGATATATACAGAGATGAAATTGTGTGGTTCTGATGTCTGTGGATCTATACTTTGATGTGATGTGAGGTGCCATCGTTTGCAGATGTATATTGTAATGAAACTGTGAGGTGCTGAAGTCTGCAGATTTATACTTTGATGAGATTTGAGATGCTGAGATATGTAGATTTGTACTTTGATGAGATGTGAAGTGCTGAGATGTGGCAATATATAATGCAAGGAGATTGTGAAGCACTGGTCTGTGGATATATTCAGTGATGAAACTGTGGTGCTGATGTCTGTGGCTATATACTGTGTTAAGAAATGACATGCTGAAGTCTGTAGCTATACACTTTGATGAGGTGAGGTGCTGATGTCTGCAGATGGATCTAGGACTATCTACTGAATGCCCATAACACCGAAACCAAAATGTCCAAACACACTTTAGCGAAAGTGCTTTTCACTGCAAAAGCATCTTCGCTAAAGTGCACAAAAAATAAATAAATAACAAAATTAAAAAAAAAAAAAAAACAGAATTCACGTTTTCACAGGGGGCAAGCCCCCCTGTGCCCCTCCACTCAAAGGGGGCCCTAGGAAGGGTAAGGGACCAGCCTCACCCCCTCCACCCCCCACCTGCAGTCATTTCATTGTCCCATTACTTGGGTGCCTCTCTCAGTTACCATAAAACACTCTTCAAACCTGCCAGTGTGCATACTACTTTCTTCAAAATATTTGTTCAGTGTTAGACCACGGTACAGAGTAAGAAGAGAATTTATTTATTTGGCATTTGTTTACTGGGGTTGTCTGACTGGGTCTAAGGAACCAGTTTTCAGCAGTGGCCCGGGGAGAAAAGCTGCACATACAGTACAGTACAAACACAGTATAATACGGGTTCCTATCGTGTGATCAAAAATTGTAAATGGCAAACGCGTATTGAGCAAACCCGATTGGTCGAAACATTGTGCGCATAACACGGAAATCGCCATAGGGAATATTTTCCCTTTACTTCGATGCAGTGCAATCTCGGAGTAGGAATATTTAAGTAGCGGGGGTATGAGGGGCGCAGCTCCCCACATGGGGAGTGCAGGGGAGCTTGCCCCCCTGCCTACAGCATTTAGGTAAGTATAGTTTTTTATTTTTATTTTTATTTTTTTATTATATTTTCGACATTTCAAACATCGCTCATATGGTGTCGACCATACGGTGTTTGATGTTTGATACTTTTGAAAATATAATATAGACCCGTATAATACAATACAATACAAATTACGTTAGAAATATTATACAAAAATAAGTTGAAAGAACAAACTATGTTACATGATGTTACAATATATACTACACATCTAGACAATTCTATAGATTTAAAACATTATAGACAATAATGGTCACTCTCACCATACATGATGTAGTTAGTGTATGTGATGCCCGTGCCCTGGCCCAGCAATCAAGGAGCCTCAATCCTCACCACTAACACCAGTGAGGGGTGTCTCATATAGGAGGAAGGATAATAAATACACACAGTAAAGTCCAATTTCCCTTAAGAGCACACAGAGATCACAGTCAGTCCGGGGTTGGTTGCTCCCTTGCTCTCCAGGTCACCAGTAAGACTCCCCACTGACACAGCTATAGGGTCCAGATCTCAGCCAGCTGGGCAAGCTAAAATCTCCATTACGCTCTCTGTCCAACCAGTGCTTTGTATCCCTGCACAAGTAGCTGACACACACACACACACACACACACACACACACACACACACACACACACACACACACACACACACACACACACTTTGAGATAAGAGTTTATACAACCAGACAGACACTTCTGGTGAAGGCTGGCACAGGTTCTCCTGCTGTGCCCCTTTCACCGAGACTATATGGTAGAAATCACTGCCACCTCCCAGCTAATATTTTCAGCTACTCAAAGGCCCCTAAAAGGGTGTCCAATTAGTACTGTGCGATATTATTATCCAATTGATAGTATAACTAAACAGTCAAGGCTTATTAGAGTGGATCCCTATATACATGCAATGTATGCTTAGAGCCTAACTTATCTCTACACAAAACAGCCACAGTTGAAAGGTTTTAAAATATTTAATAATAAATAATAAAAACACAAAACAATACTTCTTACTACACAGTGCTAGTCAAGAGTTCAGAGATCACAGAGAAATACTTAAAATAATTCAGTAGTACAGTTCTGACATCACAGAAAAAACACTTAGTCTAATCTTTCTAGTTTCTAGCTATTTATAAGAGAAACCACAAATCTAAGATAAACTTGCATATAGAACACAGGCAGAGTGCTGATGAGTGGGATGGTCAAGACAAAAATGCTTAATTCTCTCTGATTCTCTCTGTTTTTAAAATGACATTCCTGATTCCCATTACATCATTCTTCACACTTCCCTGGGTTCCCAGGCTAACAGAAACTACATTTACATTCTTAACATCCCCTTTCATTATATTGCAGCTGGTCAGGAAGCAGAAAAATAAAAATACATTTGCATGTTTAAATCTAGCAATTTAACTCTTGGTTAAAACAATAGAAAGAATATCTTCATCTAGACCAGCCGGAGCCAACTTTAAAGATCAAAGACAGCCATAAAATGCTTGACTTAGCTTCCTTAGAGCAGAGTGCACTGTTGTTACATTTTTTTCAGTTCCACATGTAACTCTATTTTTACCATTTAAGACAACAAGCCTGTGGTTTACATTAATATTTACAGATAACAGAATTATCTCCAAAATTCTATATGGCTAGGATGGCAGCCTTCATCTATCTTCACCCAGTCTTTACATATCTTCCCCCTGGAGAACTCAAGCTAGTTTTTCAAGTGACCCTTGAGAAACCCTGCTTGACAGGGTTAGGTATATCTGAGTATACCTTACCTCATTCCCTGTCTTGAGAGCCCATCTGCATTGGCATTGATAATCCCACTGTGGTGCTGCACTGACATATCATATGCTTGCAACCCCAGGCTCCATCTTAACAACTTGGTATTTTGCTGGCTAGCTCTGTTTAACCATGTTAGGGGGTTGTGATCTGTCATAACAGTGATTTTCCTTCCATACTGATAAGGCTGAAGTTTATGCAGTGCCCACACTATGGCTAGACATTCCTTTTCTACCGCTGCATAGCATTCCTCCCTGGGTTGGAGCCTATGACTGAGATATACCACTGGGTGCTCTTCCCCCCCTGAAGAAATCTGGCTAAGTGCAGCCCCCACCCCATGGTTCAGAGCATCCACTTGCACAACAAACTCTTTGCTGTAATCTGGACTGGCTAACATGGGGGGGTCCTCCCAAAGCTTCTTTAAGCATCTGGAATGCCTGCTCACATGCTGGGGTCCACACTTATCTGGCCTGTTCTTCTTTGTCAGGTCTGTGAGGGGAGCAGCTATGGTACTATAACTGGGGGCGAACTTTCTGTAGTACCCTGTTGTCCCTAAAAATGCCCTTGCCTGCTTTTTGGTAAAAGGTGCAGGCCATGCCTGAATGGCTTCCACTTTGGCAGGTTCTGGCCTTATCTTACCACTCCCCACTCTATGTCCTAGGTAGGAGTCCTCTGCCATACCCACCTGACATTTGCTCGGCTTAATGGTCAACCCTGCCCTCTGTAGTCTGCCCAGCACCTCCCTGACATGCTGAAGGTGCTCTGGCCAGGAATGGTTGTAGATGGCAATATCATCTAGGTATGCAAGGGAAAATGACACTGCTCCTGCTAGGATATGATCTACCAGCCTCTGGAAAGTCACTGGGGCATTCTTCATCCCAAAGGACATCTTTGTGAACTCATACAAGCCAAAAGGAGTCACAAAAACTGACTTCTCTCTAGCACTGGGAGCCAAGGGCACCTGCCAGTAACCCTTGGTAAGATCAATAGTTGTGAGATACTTAGCCCCACCCAGCTGCTCTAGGGCCTCATCTGTCCTAGGCATGGGGTAAGCATCTGACTCTGTGTGACTATTTAATTTCCTATAGTCCACACAGAACCTGGTGTTGCCATCCTTCTTTGGCACCAGCACCACTGGGGAGGCCCAGGGACTGTTGGACTCTTGAATCACCCCTAGTTCCAACATCTCCTGTACCTCCTCCCTCAGAGTCTGTTTGACTCTGTCGGCACTCTATAAGGGGCCTGCTAATAGGCCTCTGGGGTCCTATATCCACCTGGTGCTGCCCCACGTGGGTGCACCATGGTTTCCCAGTGAACATGTCCCCAAATTCCTGCAACACTGCTCAGATTTCTTGAACGTGGGTAGGAGATAGCTGCTGGGACATTGCTACCCCTTCCAGTGAGGTGTCAGCCCGAGCCTCACTGAGGAGATTAGTCCCCAGATCTTCCTCAGACTCCTCCTGCAATCTACTGCAAATGCTCAATGTAAGGGCCTCCCTATCATGGTAAGGTTTTATAATGTTAACATGGTACAGTTTGTGCCCCTGCCTTCTTCCTATCAGTTCCACCATGTAATTAACATCACTTACCTTTCCTACCATCTTGTAGGGTCCCTCCAAAGCTGCTTTCAGCTTGTTGTGTCTGACAGGAATGAGAACCATTACCTGCTGCCCCTCAGCATACTCTCTAGCTTGAGCATTCCTGTCATACCACACCTTTTTTTTTGTTGTGGGGCTTCTGCCAGGTTTTACTGGGTCAAGCTCATGAGTTCCCTGAGCCTTGTCCTGAGGTTTAGGACGTATGCCACAACAGACTCCTTGTGAGACTCGCACTCACCTTCCCACTCATCTCAAATTAAATCTAGAGGTCTCATCACCCTATGCCCATACAGCAACTCAAAGTGTGAAAAATCTGTGGATTCCTGGGGAACCTCTCTGTAAGCAAACAACAGATGGGGCAAATATTTGTCACACTCCCTCTTAAAGTGATATGCAAATGCCTGCAGCATGGACTTGATTGTAGAGTTTAACCTCTCAACAAGACCATTAGTCTGGGGATGGTAGGGGGTGGTCTTCACGTGCTTCACCCCACAGCACTTCCACAGACAAGCCAGCAGGTCTGACATGAAATTGGCACCTCTATCAGTCAGTATTTCTTTTGGGAAACTTACCCTGCTGAAAATCTCTAATAAAACATTTGCTACCTTCTCTGCCTCAATGGAGGACAAAGCCACTGCCTCAGGGTATCACGTAACATAATCCACTACCACTAGGATATACTTTTTCCCTGTGTAACTTGGGGTACTCAGAGGACCCACAATATTCATAGCTACCCTCTGAAATGGCTCCTCAATTACAGGCAAATGCATCATAGGAGTTCTCACCTTGTCTCCTGCCTTGCCTACCTTTTGGCACTGCTCACAGGTCCTGCAGTACCCTGTTACATCTCTGAAAATTCCAGGCCAGTAGAAGTTCTGCATAATATGCCTCTTTGTACTTTTTATGTCCATATGACCTGCAAAGGGAATATCATGGGCTATGGCTAGAAGTGCCAGATGGTAGGCTCTAGGCACTACCAACTGCTGTATTTTCTCACTTTCCATCCCTCCCTCAGGAGTCCACTCTCTGTATAGTAACCCTTTGTCCAAGTATACAGATTCCTCCTTTCCTTGAGAATCAGGTGCCTCCTTAGCTACCTGCCTCAGGTCTTGCAATGTAGGGTCTGAGAGCTGAGCCTGTCTCAACTCTATCCTTGTAACCCTTCCCAGCTCCCCTTCCACAGGAAGTCAGGCATCCTCTGACAATGGTGCCTCACTGTCAGCCTGGGTACTACTACTCACCTCTACCTTTGCAGTCACTCTGTCCAAGGGACCATCAGTATCCCCAAGCAGCTGTGGCTCACCTTCAGTCTCACTGCTACAGGGTAGCTCCCTCCCTGAAGTAACCACCTCACCAGTCCTGACTGCAAGTATGCAGTCTGTCTGGGTCTTCCCCAGGCTACCAGACCCACATGTGTCTCCTAGCCTGACTGCATGTAACTGCTTAAGCACATGGTACTGCCTCATCCAAATCCTTCCCTATCAGGACATCTGCAGGATGGTAGTTCAGTACCCCTGTTGTCTCAAGACAACCTACTATTGTCATTTTATCTTTCCCACTTACTTGCTCCCTCACCTTTTGTTCCCTACCTTACCTCCATGCCCCACTGGTTGCATTCAAAACATTTAACCCTAGCTCCTGGATGTGTACCTGGACTAGTGGCTTCCGCTGCAACTGACAGATTCTGTTGGGGCAGTCTGTGCTGCCCACAATGGGTTCCTTTAGACCCATGAGCAGTACTAGGGGGCCCTTTCCTGTGCAGGGCTGCTCTGCTTGCCAGGTATAGGTCTCCCTTCTTCCCCAACTCATCTGAAGTAGCACATTGTCTATCAGCTAACCAGATCCTCATGTCCTCAAGTAAAGTGCTAACGCTTGTTCCCTCACCAAAAGGTCTGCCAGCCCTTCAAAAGTGGTGACATGACATCCACTCACCCACCTATGGAAATAAGTGCCCAGTTCAGCAACATATACACACAAACTTTTATCTGCCTTGCGTGTTTGCTCACAAAACTTTTTCCTATACGTTTTAGGTGTTAGCTTAAACAATTCTAACAAGTGATTTTTTTAACAGCAGTATAATCAAAACATGCAATGTCAGACATTTTTGACAAAACAGTTACAGCCTTACCATGGAGTAAGGGGGTCAGGAACTGTACCCAGAGCCGTTGGTCAACACCATACTGTTTGCATACCCTCTCAAACATATTAATGAAACTATCAAAATTATCCCCCTCTTTAAACTGTGGAAGAAATTTACTGACCTGCTGTGCTTCTGGGATCCAGTTACTCCCTTTCCCTTACCTCCATGACTCTGGCGAAGAGTCAGCATCTCCTTCTCATGCTGCCTTTGCCTCTCCTTTTCCTCAGCTTCCAGATGTAGCAGTTTCTCATTCTCCTCAGCCTGCAAACGTCGCAGTCTCTTATTTGCTTCTATTTCCACAAGCCTGGCCTACAACTCAAGTCTCTTTAGCTCCAGATGGATTTTTAAGTCCTCTGCAGAAAGATTGAGCTGTCCATTCTCTGAGGGTATTTTATCTCCATTGCCAGTCTGATTGTCCTCCTGGTTGCTGTTTTCTGAAGCAGCTGTAACCAGGGCTGCAATCAGGTCTGCCTTAGTCAGGTTTCCATGCACCAGTCCCCTAGCCTGGCACATCTCCGACAACTAGCTCCTTGTCAGCTTTCCATACTCCTCTGCTGACATGCTGCCTGCTCACCCTGACTAACTAAGCTAACAAAAGAAATAAAATAATTGTGATCTGAACTCTGAGTATTCACTGCGTGGCTGATTTAGAGTACAAAACACCTTCAGAGCTCACTGTACACAAGCTACAGGAATTCACTCTACCCACACCACTACAAGCTATTTAGTATTTTCCAACCAATTAATATATGGTGTGGATATCCCACCACTGCTAAACAATTAATATGTGATGCCCGTGCTCTGGCCCAGCAATCAAGGAGCCTCAATCTTCAGCACTAACACCAGTGAGGGGCATCTCATATAGGAGGAAGGATAATAAATACAGACAGTAAAGTGCAATTTCCCTTAAGAGCACACAGAGATCACAGTCAGTCTGGGGCTGGTCCCTCCCTTGCTCTCCAGGTCCCCAATAAGACTCCCCACTGGCACAGCTATAGGGTCCAGATCTCAGCCAACTGGGCAGGCTAAAATCTCCATCACCCTCTCTGTCCAACCAGTGCTTCGTGTCCCTGCCCAATTAGCTGACACATACACGCACACACTTTGAGATAAGAGTTTATACAACCACACAGACACTTCTGGGAAGGCTGGCACAGGTTCTCCAGCTGTGCCCCTTTCACCCAGACTATACAGTAGAAATCACTGCCACCACCCAGCTAATATTTATCAGCTACGCAAAGGCCCCTAAAAGGGTGTCCAATTATTACTGTACAATATTATTATCCAATTTGTAGTATAACTAAACAGTCAAGGCTTATTAGAGTGGCTTGGTACAGGATCCTTATATACATGCAATGTACTCTTAGAGCTTAACTTATATTTACACAAAACAGCCACAGTTGAAAGGTTTTATAATATTTAATAATAAATAATAAAAACACAAGACAATACTTCTTACTACACAGTGCTAGTCGAGTTCAGAGATCACAGAGAAATACTTAAAATAATTCAGTAGTACAGTTCTGACATCACAAAAACACTTAGTTTCTAGCTATTTCTAAGAGAAACCACAAATCTAAGATAAACTTACATATAGAATACAGGCAGGGTGTTGATGAACTGGACGGTCAAGACAAAAATGCTTAATGCTCTCTGATTCTCGCTGTTTTTAAAATCACATTCCTGGTTACCATTGCATCATTCTTCACACTTCCTTGTATTCCCATGCTAGCAAAAACTACATTTACATTCTTACCATCTCATTTTATTATCTTGCAGCTGGTCAGGAAGCAAAGCAATAAAAATACATTTGCATGTCTAAATCTAGCAATTTAACTCTTGGTTAAAACAACAGAAAGAATGTCTTCATCTAGACCGGCTGGAGCCAACTTTAAAGATCAGAGACAGTCATAAAATGCTTGACTTAGCATCCTTAGAGCAGAGTGCACTGTTGTTACACTTTTTTCAGTTCCACATGTAACTGATTTTACCACTTAAAACAACAAGCCTGTGGTTTACATTAATATTTACAGATGACAGAATTATCTCCAAAATTCTATCTGGCTAGGCTGGCAGCCTTCATCTATCTTCACCTAATCTTCACTGTGTTCAAACAATAGTACATAGGTAGTGCAATGTGTGACATCGACTGTTATAGTACATGAAAAATAAAATGTTAGTTTCAGTTAGGAAAATAATAGCCAGAAAGTTAGTGATGCAGAAAGATAGTGAGAGAGTTAAGAAGAATAGATGCAATACAGTCTGAGCAGTAGTTTAAGGATATGGTATAGAAAGAGATGGAGTTAGAAGAGCCTTAGGATCTTGCAGACTGTGAGGAATTGAAATGTGGCAGAAGAGGAGAAAGAGGCTAGTGTGGAAGAAGAGGAAGTGCTGAGCATTAGGCAGGCTTTATGCAGGAGCAGAGCCATGTATTTCTGAGATGATTTTTTAAAGAGGCTTTAAAGTGGCCAGGCAGAGACCTGGTAGCCACAGGTAGTGAATTCCAAAGTATAGAAACAGAATATGAATACAGAAAGTGATCGGGTTTTCTTGTGGATCTTGAGATAGCCAAGAGATTTTTGTCTACTGATCGTAGAGATTGATTTGTTGTATAAGGTGTGACTAGATTGGCTAGTGCAGGGTAGGCAGTAGGCTTGAAAATAAAGTTGTGCAAGGTAGATAGCTGAATAAAGGCAAGTTGGTTGGGGAGTTCAAGCCAGTTTAAATCTAGGAGTGGTTTACAGTGGTGTGAGTGATATTTAGCATTTGTGGTAAACTTTGCGACTTTGTTGTAGCACTGTTCCATCTTGCTTAGCGTAGAAGTTTGTAAGTTAGATAGGATAGGAGTACCATAAAGAAGGGAGAGAAATAAAAATGTTTTTGCAAGGGTAGATTTGGTTGCTGCAGTAAAGAAATGTTTGTTTCTATACAAGAATCCCAGTTTTTGATGAGTTTTATTTATACTTTGCTGTATATGAGGGTTGAATGAAAGTTTATTGTCAATGATAACTCCTGGAAGTTTGGTTTCCTGCACTGTTTCTAAGACAGTGCTGTCAGATGCAAGGATATTAAATTGTTCAATGACAGGGGACGCGTGTTTGGGATGAAAGAGTACTAATTTTGTTTTCTTTTCATTTCTTAGCCAGGATTCGACTGCAGTAAATGACTGCTGAGTTTTTGAAAGTAGTTCTGGTAGTGATTGAGCAGTACAGATTATGGTGGAATCATCAGTGTATTGAATGAGGGTCCCAGGGTGTGAGGCAGTGTGAAGGTTGTATGTGAAAATGTTGAAGAGTAGGGGTCCTAGGATGGAGCCTTGAAGGACTCCAGTAGGGTTGTGGAGAAAGGGTGAGAGTTCATTGGACCATTTCACTGCTTGTTTATGATCCTTGGGGTAGCTCTGAAACCATTTTATTGTGTTATGTGAGAAGCCCAAGTTAGAAAGAGTGTTCAATAGTAAGGGGTGAGGCCTTGGAGAGATCAAGGAATACTGAGGTGGTATAGCACCCTGCATCTCTGGCCTTGTTCACGGTGTCTGTAAAAGATAATAGGGTTGTAGCTGTGCTGTGGCTAGGTTGGAAGCCATGTTGGGTTTTGGTTAAAAGATTTATTTATTTATTTGCAGTTTGTTTGCCAGCATAGTCCATTGGGCCACAAGGAGCCCATTTTCAATGGAGTCCTGGGGAGAAAAGCTGCAGCAAAATACAAATACATAGTACACATTGCACATATACATTACATATTATCTCATAGGAATACAAAATAAATATAAGAAAAGGTTAACAATGATAGAATACATCAGTAAAGTTCATTAAACAGCAATAAAACTGTTTTTTTTACACAAAAGTAGCAGCATAGGGTAACTGTTAAATACTTGGTCAAATAGTTCAATAGATCTGTGGAACTATAGGAGGCAGTGATGGCATATTTAGTTCTAGGAGAGTAGGAAGTGGTATTAGAATGATTAGGTAGGATGGGAACAGGACCACTTCCATTGTGAAGTTAGGTGTGAGTGCAGCAAGGTTTTAAATGAGGAGAGACTGCTGGTGGTGCAAATAGGAGATTGTAGAGAATTCCAGAGGCGTGCAAGAAAGAAGGACATTAGGTGATTCTCAGCTGGACGTGTGGGTTTGTCCAATTTAATTTGTTTTAGGGAATTACATCTTAGAAGTCATTCTGGTTCATGCATTTCAAAGGTAGTGGCTAGGGAGGGATAAAATAGAGGGGTTGTAACTGAGTTTGTGTGCTTGAATGAGTTGGGTATAGTGAGGAGGTTAGGTAGCTCAAGCCAGTTTAGTTGGTGAAGAGAATTACAATGGTGAGAAATGGCTCTGTGACCTGCTGCAAATTTTGATATCTTGTTGTAGCAAGAGGAGAGTTTTGTTTTGAAGGAGGATTGCAGGTTGGTGAGGATAGATGCACCATATAGGAGGGATGGGATGAGATAAATATTGGCTAGTATGAGCGTGGTGGAAGGAGAGATACAATGATTATAGCAGTATAGCTTACCACGTTTTTTGTGGGGTTTTTTGATATTTACTTGTAAATGTTTGTTGAATTTTAGTTGATCATCTATGAGTACTCCTAGTAGTTTAGTGTCAGAGACTATTTCTAGGGGAGTATTGTTTTTGCTGGTGATTATGAATCAGTGTTTATCTAGGGTGGAGGTTTTGGAGGTGGTGAATAACATAAGTTTAGTTTTGGTTGCATTAAGAGCCAGATGGTTGTCTAGCATCCATTGCTCAGTAGAGAAGAAGGTGCTTTGGGTAAGCTTATTTAGAGTGGGGATAGAAGGGGAGGAGCAGATAATGGTAGAATCGTTGGCATATTGGATGAGGTTGGAGTTTGGAATGGCTTGGTAGAAGTCGTTACTGAATATATTAAATAGTAGGGGGCCAAAAATGGAACCTTTGGGGACACCTGTGGGAGTATTAAGGAAGGATGAAGTGGCTTTATTCCATTTGACTGCTTGTTGTCTGGTTGTGAGGTAGCTGGAGAACCACTTGGTACAGGAAGGGGATAGGTTTAGTTTGGAGAGTTTATTAAGAAGCAGGTTGTGGGAAATAGTGTCAAACACCTTGGAGAGGTCGAGGAGAAGGGTGGACATGAAATGACTGGAATTGTGGGCTTTGTTAATTGTTTCAAGGAAGGAGAGGAGGGCAGTGGAGGTGCTATGACCGGGTCTGAATCCATGCTGTGTGGGGGTAAGAAGCTGGTTGTTGATGAGATAGGGTAAGAGTTGTTGGTGGATAAATTTTTCAAGAAGCTTAGAAATAGGGGATAAGATAGCAATAGGGCGGAAGTTTGGAATGTCATTATTATTGCCTCCTTTATGTAGGGGAATAATAAAGGCTTTCTTCCAGAGGTGGGGGACCTGGCTTTCTGAGATAGACCGATTAATTAGTATGCTGATAAGGAGAGCAATGGCTTCTGTGGCTACTTTTAGGAAGTAGGAGGGAATTTCATCAGTGGCATTGGAGCCAGGTTTTAATTTTAGGAGAAGTTTTTTTATGCTGGATATAGAGATGGGATTGATAGAGAGGGGTGGAAGTTGGGGGCAGGGATGGGTGCAGGCTGAGGAGGAGTCACAAAGGTGTTGGTGAAGGATGATGTTAGCTTGCTTATGGACTCTATAAATAAAGAGTTAAATTGGGTGGCTAAGTCCATGTCAAAGGCATCTGGGTTAGGGCAAGGGTTTTCTTTTTTTCCTGAGTTGAGGAGAGATGAGATTCATTTCCAAAATAGTTTAGGATTGGTGTTGTGGTTGGTTTGGAGAGTAGAGAAATAGGCTTTGCGGTCTGAGGTAATACGTTTCTTGACTTTATTTCATGGTGTTTTATATTCGTTAAGGGTGATAGTGGTATTATTATTTTTATGTTAGCATGTCCAGGCTTTGTCACGGAGTCGCATAGTAGCTAAGGTGCTTTTGGTTAACCAAGGTACAGAGTTACTTTTTGTACATTTTGTTTTTAGAGGGGCAAAGGAGTTAAGCAGATTTGTGAAAGTAGAGTTAAAATAGGAGAGAGCATTATCTAGGGGAAGAGTCTTTAATGGGTTCCAGTTTGTGCTTTTTAGTGCATTTGAGAAGGTTTCAGAATTGAAGTTTTTTAGGCAGCGAGTAAAAATATAGGTGTCAGTTAGTTGTATGGAAGAGGGGAGATGGTGGGCAAAAGTGGGGAAGTGGTCAGCTAGTGGGTCTGGGAGAATACCACTATCAAACTAGATATAGTGAAGATGGGATACTAGAATCCAGTCTATTGTACTTCCAGTAATGGAGTTCTTGAAAGGCCTAGTAGTGGAATTTATTAGTTGTGTAAAGTTATATAAGTTAATACTGAGTGCGTTTATAGGAGATTGGATTGTGGCCCAGTTTATGTTCATGCCCCCCCAGGATTATGGTTTCATGAGTAATTTTGGTGGAGACCCAGGAAAGAATATCTTCAAGGGATGAGATATTGTCTTCAGGGGGAATATAGAAGGAGAGAACAAATATGAGTTTATGCTTGTTTAGGTGGAGTAGGGCTGGTATCATTTCTGCCTTGCCAAATTTGGGAAAGTTTTTGGTATACGGGGTGACTAAGAATGATGCTGAGTAAAAGATTGCTACACCCCTCCCATTTTTTCTGTTCTGTCATTCCATAACATGCAGTAGTTGGGAGGAGTTATTTCAGAATCCTTTATGTGGGGCTTAAGCCAGGTTTCTGAGATGGAGAGAATATCAGGCTGGTTATGTAGAAGCCAGGCATGAAGGTTTGAAATTTTGTTACATAGGCTCTGAATATTTAGAGCTGAGAAGTGGAGGGGTTTGTCTGTTACATGGCTGGGGTGGGGTTGGGGGGGCTAGATTCAATGTGGTAGAAGGGCCTGGGTTTGGATGGATGTCACCAGAGAGAAGGAGAGAGATAAGATGATGGATGAGGTATTTGGTTTGTTTGGGGTGTAGTATAGAGGTAGAGAGTTTTGTGGGCATTAGGCTAGTGTAGTTGGGAACAGTGTTTTTAGAGTTAGGTAGGAGTCTATAGCGGAAGAGCATGCTAGTGTTGAGAGGGTAGAGACTGGGAGATATAAGGGTAACCGTAAATGTGTACATTGTAGAGGATGGGGTAGTGGTGTGAAATGGGGGGTGGTTTGCATTGGTAGGTTGGGTGATATAGTTTAGGTAAGTTAAGGTAATTAGAAGTATTATATGAGTAAGTAGGGATAGGGATTTGAGGGTCATGATGTTGGCTTTAGGATGGTAGTAAGGGGTGAGTTAAGTTGGGAAATGAGTTGATTTGATTAAGAGATTATGGTTTAGGTTAATTGTTTGGTAGTTTGTCAAGATAAGTAGTGTTTGGCAGTAAACTCTGAAGGGTAGGCTTACTTTAATGGGTGAACCATAGGAGAGGATTTTGGGGGTATGATGGGTAGTTTGTATTGGATAGTGTAAATGTTTTGCAGTAGATATTGCATAACCTGCTGATGGATACCTCTCTCGGGATTTTTTGATATGGGTGACAAGATGGATATAGGACTGAAATTGGATGGATCAAAAGAGTTGCCTCCTTTGTTGACAGGGGTGATGGGAGATTGTTTCCATAAGGCAGGTACTTCTGATTCATTTCAGACAAAGACCTATTTATAAGGATGCTGATTGGGTAGGCGATTGAGTTAGCAGCCAGTTTGAGGTAGTGTGGTGGAAGATTATCAGCTGAGGTAGAGCAGGGTATTAGATTTTGTAGCAGTTTCTTAATGGTGTCAGTGGGTATGGGCTGAAATGAGAATGGGGTTTGTATGAGGTTTTATTGAGCACGGGGGTTATTAATGACAGGATTAGACGTAGTTGATGGTCTGGGGTTGGTGTCTGAATAAGTTGAATGGTAATTAGCCAACAGGGTGCTGGCGGAAATTGGGCTACAGTTGGCCGAAGAAGAAGAGGAGGGGGAAGGCATGCCCGAAGGCAGGAGAGGAGGAAGGTTAGGAGTGTAGTACTGAGGGTAGGAACTTTGAATGTTGGCAGTATGACTGGTATAGGGAGAGAGCTAGCTGATATGATGGAGAGAAGGAAGGATGATATATTGTGCATGCAAGAGACCAGATGGAAGAGAAATAAGGCCAAGTGTATAGGAGGTGGGTTCAAATTGTTCTATCATGGTGTGGATGGCAGAAGAAATGGGGAAGGGGTTATCCTAACGGAACAGTATGCCAAGAGTGTTTTGGAGGTGAAGAGAGTGTCTGATAGAGTGATGTTTATGAAGCTTGAAATTGATGGTGTAATGATGAATGTTGTTAGTGCATATGCTCCACAAGTTGGGTATGCGATGGATGAGAAAGAAACATTTTGGAGTGAGTTGGATGAAGTGGTGGTGAGTGTTTCCAAGGGTGAGAGACTAGTGATTGGAGCGGACTTCAATGGGCATGTTGGTGAAGTGAACAGAGGGGATGAGGAAGTGATGGGTAGGTATGGTGTTAAGGAGAGGAATGCAGAATGTCAGATGATTGTGGATTTTGCGAAAAGGATGGACATGTCTGTGGTGAATACGTATTTTAAGAAGAGGGAGGGGCATAAGGTGATGTACTAGAGTGGAGGAAGATGCACACAGGTGGATTATATCCTATGTAGGAGGGCCAGTCTGAAGGAGATTGGAGACTGTAAAGTGGTTACTGGGGAAAGTGTAGTTAAGCAGCATAGAATGGTGGTCTGCAGGATGATGTTGGTGATCAAGAAGCAGAGGAGGAGTGTGAAAGCAGTGCCAAGGATTAAATGGTGGAAGTTAAAAAAGGGTAATTGTGAGGTGGAGTTCAGGGAAGAGTTCAGACAGGCACTGGGAGGCAATGAAGAGTTACCGAATAGCTGGGTAACTACAGCAGAGCTAGTAAGGGAGACTGCTAGGAAGGTGCTTGGTGTGACATCTGGACAGAGGAAGGAGGACAAGGAGACATGGTGGTGGAATGAGGAAGTACAGGAGAGTATACAGAAGAAGAAGCTGGTGAAGAAGAAGTGGGATTGTCAAAGAGATGAAGAAAGTAGACATGAGTATAAGGAGATGAGGCGCATGGCAAAGAGAGAGGTGGCGAAGGCTAAGGATAAGGCATATAGAGAGTTGTATGAGAGATTGGACACTAAAGAGGGAGAAAAGGACCTGTACAGATTGGCTAGACAGAGGGACAGAGCTGGGAAAGATGTGCAGCAGGTAAGGGTGATAAAGGACAGTGAGGGAAACGTACTCACAAGTGAGGAGAGTGTGTTGAGCAGATGGAAAGAGTACTTTGAAGGGCTGATGAATGAAGAAAATGAGAGAAAGAGAAGGTTGGATGATGTGGGGATAGTGAATCAGGAAGTGAAGCAGATTAGCAAGGAGGAAGTAAGGACAGCTATGAAGAGGATGAAGAATGGAAAGGCTGTTGGTCCAGATGACATACCAGTGGAAGCATGGAGGTGCTTAGGAGAAATGGCAGTGGAATTTTTAACCAGATTGTTTAATGAAATTTTGGAAAGTCAGAGGATGCCTGAGGAGTGGAGAAAAAGTGTTTTGGTACCTATCTTTAAGAATAAGGGTGATGTGCAGAGCTGCAGTAATTACAGAGGGATAAAACTGATCAGTCACAGCTTGAAGTTATGGGAAAGAGTAGTGGAAGCTAGGTTAAGAAGTGAGGTGATGATTAGTGATGAGCAGTATGGTTTCATGCCAGGAAAGAGCACTACAGATGCAATATTTTCTCTGAGGGTGTTGTTGGAGAAATACAGATAAGGTCAGAAGGAGTTGCATTGTGTCTTTGTGGACTTAGAGAAAGCATATGACAGGGTGCCTAGAGAGGAGTTGTGGTATTATATGAGGAAGTTGGGAGTGGCAGAGAAGTATGTAAGAGTGGTACAGGATATGTTCGAGGGTAGTGTGACACTGGTGAGGACTGCAGTGGGAGTGACAGATACGTTTAAGGTGGAGGTGGGATTACATCAAGGATCAGCTCTGAGCACTTTCTTATTTGCAGTGGTGATGGACAGGTTGACAGATGTGATTAGACAGGAGGCCCCGTGGACTATGATGTTTGCAGATGACATTGTGATATGTAGTGAGAGTAGGGACCAGGTTGAGGAGACCCTGGAGAGGTGGAGATATGCTTTAGAGAGGAAAGGAATGAAGGTCAGCAGGGCTAAAACAGAATATATATGTGTAAATGAGAGGGAGGGTAGAGGAATGGTGAGGATGCAGGGAGTAGAGTTGGTAAAGGTGGATGAGTTTAAGTACTTGGGATCAACAGTTCAGAGTAATGGTGAGTGTGGGAGAGGTGAAGAAGAGAGTACAGGCAGGGTGGAATGGGTGGAGAAGAGTGTCAGGAGTGATTTGTGACAGACGGGTACCAATAAGAGTGAAAGGGAAGGTCTACAAGAGGGTAGTGAGACCAGCTATGTTATATGGGTTAGAGACGGTAGCATTGTCGAAAAGGCAGGAGTCAGAGCTGGATGTCGCAGAGTTAAAGATGTTAAGATTTGCACTGGGTGTGACTAGGATGGACAGGATTAGGAATCAGTATATTAGAGGGTCAGCTCAGGTTGGACAGTTTGGAGACAAAGCAAGAGAGGCAAGATTGCATTGGTTTGGACATGTGCTGAGGAGGGATGCTGGGTATATTGGGAAACAGATGCTAAGGATGGAGCTGCCAGGTAAGAGGAAAAGAGGAAGGCCTAAGATGAGGTTTATGGATGTGGTGAGAGAGGACATGCAGGCGGTTGGTGTGAAAGAGCATGATGCAGAGGACAGGAAGAAATGGAAACAGATGATCTGCTGTGGCAACCCCTAATGGGAACAGCCGAAAGAAGATGATGATGATGATGATGTTACTGTAATTGCATTACCAACAATTTCATGTGTTACCTATGTTCCATTTTTGTAAAAATTACATTGCTTTGCTGTTAATTATTTCCCAGGAATGAACCTGAAAAAGGTTTTCTTGTATTACTGTTCTATCCTGGTTAACAAATATAAATAAATGCATGCATACATTCATACCTACATAAAATGTAAATAAAGAGATTTAACATACATAAAATGGACATATTGCAAAGTAGCCTTTGAAGGAAATTGGTGGTAGCATTTTCCAGACAGACATTATTTTTTGTCTGTCCCTTTCAGCTATATTGTAAATAAAAGTGTGTACTTTTACATGCCGTGAATTTACAAGAGACCCAAATATACTTTGTGACAGCATAATTGATATTTATATTGCCTGGATGCTTCATTCGTGTTCCTGAAAGTGGATTAATCTGTGCTACCCTGCTGACACAGAGTTTTGTTTTCAGACATTACTTTTTCCTATGTTAGTTCTCAGACTAGTTCAAGATAAGGGCAGCAAATAACTCTGTCTATTCCTATTCCAGGAGTAAGAACACTTCCAGTAGATCTTTGCAGAAAACATATAGACTGGGATTTAAAAAGGGATACCACTAGCAGTAAGCCCTAACACAGGTGACAAACCATTGGTGGATGCACTTTCTGTTTCAAAGACAGGCCCACCACAGTGATTCTACATGGTAGGTAAATCAACAATGGTGGTCCATCTCTGTGGTCATGCTACATGCTAAGGAGGCGTTGGGAGGGTGGCCTAATGGTTAAGGTGCTTGCCTTACAAACACAAGGTGCAGGGTTTGAGTCTCACAAGGGATAATTGGCTAGGCTTACAATGGCTCACAAGGGCAATTAGCCTAGTACTGAACTATGAACTATTATGGGGAAGTGACCTATCTAATTAGCCCTGTGCTGTCTCCTAGAAATGTCTATGGGAAAGCCAAAATGCTGCATAATCCCATTACTTCCAATTAGAGAGACTTCTTTGTAGGTAAGTGCTGAAGAGTTTAGTGGAGAGGTGGTAGCTTGTATGCATGTCTACAGGGAAATGAGTGCTCTCAGGTGCCTGTGTGTGTGTAAGTGTGTCTGTGTGTCTGCTTGGGTGGTTACAGTACATGGGTTACTTAGGGGGCTCAGTAGAGTAGGTGTGCATGTGTGTATGGGTGAATTGACTGAGTGTGTCTTTAAGTGCAATCGGCTAAGAGGGTAAGTGTGTCAGCTACCGTCAGTCTCTGTGTTTGTGAGGTGATGTCTGTGAGTGTGCACATGTGCGTACGAATGTCTATGAATGACTGAGTGTGTCTTTAAGTGCAATCGGCTAAGAGGGTAAGAGTGTCAGCTACCGTCAGTCTCTGTGTTTGTGAGGTGATGTCTGTGAGTGTGCGCATGTGCGTACGAATGTCTATGAATATGTTTGGGATTTAGAGGAGTGAATGAGTGGGGTGCCTGTGCCAAAGTGATGTGTGGGCTGCCAGTGATAATTGCTGCCAAAAAGTGCTGCTTATCATTGGTGATAATTATACCCAATTCAGGGGGATGCAAACTAGCTGATAATGAAGTCTTCCTCAGTGCAGCTAAACCTGCTTTCATTTAAACTGCAGTTTTTGGATGCTGCAGTTTATGTGAGCAGGTTTTTTTTCCCTAAATTCCAGCCATTGTTTTTGCCATGGTACTCACTCAAGGTTGCCCAGACATCTTGTTCAGAGTTTCTAATAATGGCAATAAATGCACAGAATGGAAAAAACGAAGATGAACACAGTAAAAACTAGTAACACTAAAAAATCTCCGCTGTAACAGGATTCCAATGAAGGCAGTCCCACAACCCTGGTGTATAGCAGTGGTCTCCGTAAAAAACTGTACAGTCCATGACCTTGTAATAGTAATAGATAGTTTATTCTTAAAAACAGCACAAAAACAGATTAAGCGCTTTCATTTCCAATGCCGGAAACTTCATCAGAATAAATAATGCTTGTCTACTGACGTTTTTTATACTATTTAGTACTAATTAGTTAACATTCCAACTCAATTAAAATCAATTGAAAAACATTTCAATTCAGTAATCAATGTGGTTAAAGAAGTAAAATTGAAAGCAAATAAAATTGAAAGCAAATAAAAGCTACAGGGCAAGATGTAAAACACACTTTTGATGTAATATAAACGTAACTTAAAATATATAAAGAACATATATATAAAAAACATATATATAAAAAAGGAAGAAGAAAATAAGTATAATATATACATAGTTGTACATTTTTACTATTTCTTCATTAATTTTCTTTTGTTATTAACTTTTACCTTGTTGGCCCTTAACCTTAGGGCTGGTAAAAGTGACACATAATCATTCATCCCAGGAGGTATATTAGAATCTAATCACAATTGCCAGACTAATTCTCTATAACATAACTGGTTTTCCCAGTCTCCCCCTCTTCTATTTCCAAGACCCAAAATTTATAATTAGCTTCAGCGCATGACAGTGTATGTCTATAAAGTGCATTTGTTTCCATTTTCCTATTGACGTCATACATATGTTCATATATCCTCTGACGTAAAAGTCTTTCTGTCTTCCCTACGTAGTAGGCCCAACAAAAAGTACAATAAACTAGGTATACAATCCCTCTTGTGTAACAAGTATAATGTTGTTTACTCTTAAACATAATTAGAATAGTAGGTATTGACAATTCCCCCATATTCACTACAAATGTACACTGGGAACATCTTCCACACCTGAAGGTTCCTTTTTTCTTTTCATCATTCCCCTGTATGTTTTTTTCAAAAATGTTTTTAAGGTTGGAACCCCTTCTAAAACTGTAACACAAATGTCTGTTGAATACTTCTAACCTATTAGGCATACTCTTGAAGATGTCCCATGTTTTGTTAATAGTTCTTCTTATTAAGTTAGTATTGGAATTATATGTCATAACAAAAAAAGGGGGTGTTGTGATCTTTGTTTTTATTATAAGTTTCACTGCTTGTACCATCAGCAGTGCTATCGCATGTAATAGTGTTCACTGTATTACACTCTGCATTTAATAGGGTTATGTATCTAGTCCCCCACCCATTAGTAACCTCTGTCTTGAGAAGACTAATAAATGATTCTGGGTAACCTCTCTCCAAAAATAATTTATGCACATAATCCATTTCATTAATAAAGTCAACATATTTTGATGTCATCCTGGCCACCCTGACCATTTGTCCTTTTATAATGTTTTTCTTCTGTAGTGGGGGATGATTACTATAATAATGTAAATAGGAATTATAGAAGCAAGCCTTTCTAAAAATTCTAGATACATATTTCTTGCTTAAATTGTCTTTTAGAAAGGTAACATCTAAATAATGAATCTCTTTCATATTGAATTTGTGTGTAAATTTAAGGAACTGGGTGGACTTATTAAAATGTTCCATCACCTTAGTAACATCATCCTGTGAACCCTTCCACACTATCAATATGTTGTCCAAGAAACAAAAGTATTTTACTATGTTATCCATAAATGGGGAATTAAGAACAAAATGTAAATCCCAATATAACATAACTATATTTGCGAAGATGGGGGCACAAGCTGCCCCCATTGCTACCCCATCCAACTGTTGAAAGATGTCTCCTTGAAAATAAATGAAATTATTTTTCAAAACCAACTCAATGTTTTCTAGCACTAATCTAAACTCACTGTCATTTAGAAATTTTAATTCAGTTAACATACATTCAAACCACTCTAAACCTATATTGTGTGGAATCACAGAAAATAAATCTTTTACATCCACAGTTAAAAATGAGTAATGGGATTGGTATTACAATTGATTAATTTTGTTTAACAAATCCCATGAGTCGATTAAAATATGTGGGTATAGTTTTTGAAAAGGCTTCAGTTTTGTATCAACGTAAATGGTTAGAGGTTGAGTTTTTGAACCATCTGATGTCACAATAGGTCTTAATGGTGGATCTTCTGTATCTTTGTGTATCTTAGGGATAACCAAACATGGTGGACAGAAAAGGTTTTTCTACCTTAAAAAATCTATATAATTTATCATCAATTAAACCTTGCAGCAAATTGTCCTCTATAATCAAATCTATTTTCTTGTATGCTATATTTAATTCATTTCTAGAAATGATGGTATACTATCCCTGCATGTTTAAAATATCCATCATTCTGGTTAAATAAGACCATTTGTTCATTAATACAACCCCTCCCCCCTTGTCAGGCTTCATGATTCTAACATCTGAATATTGATGTTTAATTTCATCCAAGGTCATTTTTTTCTTCTAAGTTCAAATTATAATTCAAATAACTATGCCTATTTTTATAGTAAATTTCTTTAACTTCCTTGATTGCAACTTTTTCAAAATTGCTGATGTCATTCAATAAAGGGGGGTTGTACAAACTTTTCCTTACCAATGTATCACAAGGTCTGTTTTTAGTGTTATTTTGAGGCTCCTTTACGGAAGCCAGTGCTTCCAAATTTAACTTTCTAGCAAAAAGTTTTATATCTAACGTAATTTCCGATATTGCCAATCTTCTAGTTGGAACAAGGTGAAGCCCTTTTTAAATAAAGAACAATGTCTGTCCTCTATCTTGATGTCAGTGTAATTGTAAATAAAAAAAAAATCACCATCTTGTTGATTAATAACACTGTTGGACGTGTTTAAATCAAAGTTGTTATATACCCCACATTGTTCTGTACCAAACGCTGTTTCTATAATAGTATTTCCAGATGGTAATGTTGTGTCATTTCCTATCGGTATTGTTGCTTTCCCTGATATCTCTGAGGGTGTTTGTTTGTAACTTGTGCATATGTTGGGTGGTAGGATAAATTGCATATTCGTTCGGATCTTCTGGGTCCCTCCTGTTCTAAAGGGATGTCACATTCACTACATTCCCCATTGTAGTTGTATTCATATGAACCAACATCACCTCCCACCTGTACATTGTTGTTTTGCTGTTTTCTCGAATAAGACCTAACTGTCTGGTGGTCTGTTTGTGTATAACCTCTCCTTTGAAAATAACCATTAAGATGTTCGTTTTATGCCCCAGAGGATAGGCCTGCTGGTGTTTATAGGCCCTATCATCCCTATCTAATTTACCCACCTTCCTTTTATGGTTTTTGACCATAATGTTATCAACATAATTAAAAACCCTGTAATAATTATATTTGTATTCACGCACTGTAAACAAGTCATCACATATTTCTTTGTTGATATTGTCTATCTTGCCCTTCAAATCATCAATTAGTTTGTTATTATTGTTAATCATAGCTCTCATAAGAGCTAAACCACAGTTATTTAAAATATCCACAATTTCATTGTATAAAACGGAACCCATAAAAATGTCGTTTGGAAACTTGTTGAGCCTAAGACCCTTAGGCACATGTTTCCTTTTTATGCATTCCGTAAGAAACCAATTGTCAAGGTTTACATTTTTAAATTTTAACATATACTTCTTTAAAAGCTTACATTTGTCAGAGTAAGAACTGTCCTGCTGTTTATGTCCATATTCTTGTGGCTCTGTAGCACCAAAACTTTTATTAAGCCAGTCGCTAAGGTTGGTTTTAGCGTATTTGTCCATAAGCAAATTGTTTTCAGCAGTATGTCTGAAAGCAGCTCACTCACTCAAGTTTCTTCCACAGCTGTTGTGACTCTGCGGTAGCCTAGTATCAGTAGGTATCCTGATACTACTGCAATTGTTGGCGTGCTTACCACCGGATGATTGTGCACAAGGAATAACAACATCCGTTTCCTGTGAGCTGGTATCCAACTGTGAGAAGGCTTGTATGCTTTAGTAATGGTTATTACTATTACTTTGTTGGATTGATGAAACTATGATTGAATAAATACTTTTTATTCAGCAATTCTCTACGTGCTGGTCCACTTTTGTGTGTTTATTTGGTTTTCTCAGGGACCGTGCACGTCTGTCCTACGTGCGTGTACTTTGGATTCGTGTGTTGCAGAAGGCTTGTATGAGCCTAGTAAGCTCACCAATCAAGGATTGATCATTGATCCTGTAGTTCCATTACACCAAAAAAACAATAAATGCACAGAATGGAAAAAACGGAGATGAACACAGCAAAAACTAGTAACACCAAAAAATCTCCGCTGTAACAGGATTCCAATGAAGGCAGTCCCACAACCCTGGTGTATAGCAGTGGTCTCCGAAAAAAAACTGTACAGTCCACGACTTTGTAATAGTAATAGATAGTTTATTCTTAAAAACAGCACAAAAACAGATTAAGCACTTTCATTTCCAATACCGGAAACTTCATCAGAATAAATAATGCTTGTCTACTGACGTCTTTTATACTAATCCAAACCAAAAATGAAACACAACTGCAGAAGATACAATAATGAGACAAAACACTGTCTCTGCTTGGTAAACAGTATGAGTGAAACTGGACCCGGGCAAGTAAAAGAAAATTTATTGAAATTATACACACTACTGTGACAATCGGTTAAGCGCTTTCATCTGTAAAATACAGACTTCTTCAGATTTTTCCCAATCTCCCCCTCTACTATTCCTTGGTAACATTTCCAAGACCCAAAATTTATAATTAGCTTCAGTGCATGACAGTGTATGTCTATAAAGTGCATTTGTTTCCCTTTTCCTATTGACATCATACATATGTTCATATATCCTCTGACGTAAAAGTCTTTCTGTCTTCCCTACCTAGTAGGCCCAACAAAAAGTACAATAAACTAGGTATACAATCCCTCTTGTGTAACAAGTATAATGTTACCAAGGAATAGTAGAGGGGGAAATTGGGAAAACCAGTTATGTTATAGAGAATTAATTTGGCAATTGCGATTAGATTCTAATACACCCCCTGGGATGAATGATTATGTATCAGTTTTACCAGCCCTAAGGTTAAGGGCCAACAAGGTAAAAGTTAATAACAAAAGAAAATTAATGAAGAAATAGTAAAAATGTACAACTGTGTATATATTATACTTATTTTCTTCTTCCTTTTTTATATATATGTTTTTTATATATATGTACTACCCTCTATGGAGCTTTTCTCCCCGGGCCTCCACTGAAAATGGACATGTATCCAGTTGGACTAGCCCGGTCAACAAATGTAAAATAAAATAAATAAAATAAAATAAAATATATTTTAAGTTACGTTTATATTACATCAAAAGTGTGTTTTACATCTTGCCCTGTAGCTTTTATTTGCTTTCAATTTTATTTGCTTTCAATTTTACTTCTTTAACCACATTGATTACTGAATTGAAATGTTTTTGAATTGATTTTAATTGAGTTGGAATATTAACTAATTAGTACTAAATAGTATAAAAGACGTCAGTAGACAAGCATTATTTATTTTGATGAAGTTTCCAGCATTGGAAATGAAAGCGCTTAATCTGTTTTTGTGTTGTTTTTAAGAATAAACTATCTATTACTATTACAAGGTCATGGGCTGTACAGTTTTTTTTGGAGACCACTGCTATACACCAGGGTTGTGGGACTGCCTTCATTGGAATCCTATTGCAGTGGAGATTTTTTGGTGTTTCTAATAATGGCACTAGATGCCAACATATGAATTAGAACAGCAACTTTAATAACTCACAAAATGGAAACATAGTAGAAAAGAGGATCTCCAGTTGTACATCACTCCGTGCCTTCTGGGATTAATCAGTTTTTAAAGACACAGAGCTGTAGTACATATCCACAGATGCATATATGCATGATAAAAACTGTACACACTTTTTGTTATCATAGATCCCCTGGATAGAGAAAAAATCCCTCTCTCTCTACTACATGGTACACAGCTAAACATTGTTTGAAGCATGTATTCAACATTCTTGAATGCAATGCAGAATTGTACCATTGAATTTTAAAACTTCCTGCACAGTATTGACAATCAGTTGCATACCAATAACAGCATTTGAGGTAGTTTTAGTAATTTTCAACAGTAGTGTACAGCTGCCAACTTTGGGGCATAGAGAAATAAAGCACTTTGAATAGTGTCTCAGGCACCTGTAAGAGCAGTCAGGAGAAAATGGCATTCATTGATGGTTTGCTTATGCTGGAGGGAGGAAGGCATCTTTATCTTGTCACATAGCTAACACCCAGGGAAAGCTTTAGGTTTTGCACCCTATGGGGCTCAGGCTTAGAAAACAAACACTGCCATGTGCAAGTCACACAGTAAGCTGAGAGGAATTCAGTGTGTGGCAGCATGCTTCCCCTCAGAGAACAGCACACAACAGTGTTTGAAAGAGCCACCACAGGGGAAGGAGGTGCTCCATCAGGGGAGAGGGCAAGCCACTCCAAAGGACTAGAAAGCTGGTCCACTGACTATCATCTAATTTCACTATGGAGCAGATAAACTCACTGGAATTCCTGGGAAGGAAGGAATAGGCCATAAAGCTCCTGCCTAGCCTGGAGATTTCTGGTTCCTACATCTGCATAATGAATGGGTTGCTTGGGTGCAGGTAGAGAAGTTATTGGTCTTTGTCCTGTGAGAGGGGATAAAAAGATTGTAATATGCAACTATATTTATATTCAAGAAAAGAAAATCAGTCACTTATCTGCCCTTTTGATGTGGTCATACTCATGGAAAAATTGAGGTATCTGACTTCACACTCACTTTGAATAGTTCTCACTGGACTGAAACTTGTGAATGAAAAACGGTTAGAAAACAATTAAAGCATTTTGAGTTTTGTCCAGTTTCTTTCATTGGAATTGTCAGGGAAGCACCAGGAACAGTCTCATTTGGATTAACAAAATTTGGACTTAAGATTCTTCAGACTATGTGCTTTTGAATTCAGGACTTCCACCTTTGTCTTGGATACTGGGTTGCTACAGAGCTTTTGAACAAACTGGAGCCCTCTGATTGGCTAAGGACCTCATCACCCTTGGCTTGAACTCGTGGGTATAACAATCTGGTATATGATTTTCATATTGATACACTTTTGGAATGGCATAATCTGATGTTGTCCTTTTCATTCTTCCTCACTGATGGCTTTCGATCCGATATCAGATCTGACTCGGCCACATTTCCAAGACTTCTGGATCCGAGTCTTGAACTCCTCCCTCTTCCAGTAATGCATCATACCTTCCCTAGCTCCCCAGATTTCATTTTCCACCATTGCATCCAGATGTGGTTCTTGAGTTTCAAGCGAATTTCTTCAATTATTCTTCATTTTTTTAAGCACTTGTTCAGCTGTTATATTTTGCCCTTTTCTACTTAACTATTGTTGCTGATTAGTTTTTTCTACTTATCCCCCCTCCATTTGTTTTTTTAGAGTACCACAGGCATCAGAGTCTGTTTCCCTTATTTCCCTTTTCCTGCCTTTACTTCTGGTGCCATTGGCACTTCTTTTTCTACTTATATAAAAAATCCTTTCCTTATAACATGTTAGTAGTGTACGGTTAATAGTTTATAGTTGTCATAGTTAAAGCCATTGCTGGCTTTCAGTGTGTATGTTTGTGTGTGTGTGTGTGTGTGTGTGTGTGTGTGTTTGCTCTTTTACAGTTGTTTGACTGTAGCAGAGAATAAAAATGTCAGAAACGTTGACAGGATTTAAGAGATGCACTTCTTGTGGGCATAAAATACCCAATTAAGATGCCTACAAGAAGTGCGTGTACTATTTAAGGCCAGGACACCTTAATGTTGACTATGCTGTGTGTGCAGCCTTTAATCCAAGGGCCTTATCTGATAGAAGGAATAAACTTATATTAAAAGATCTTTTGCTAGCATCTTCTCCTTCTGTTGGGGCTCAATTCCCCCAAGCTTTCCTGCTCTAAGGATCTCAAAGGATGAGCTTCCCTGGAGACTTCATCCAAGATGAGTGAAAAGAACCAAAAAATTTTGGATCTAACTGCTTCGGATCCAATAAAAGACAAGTCATCTTCAGATCCTACAGTTTCCTTGGATCCAACAGGACCTATATTAATTTGACTCCAAGTACCTCCACCTTGGATCCTAAGGCTTCAGATCAGATGGTTAGAAGCTGTACACCAATGTTTCATATGAAACCATTGTCTCCAGCTCCCCCTTCCAAGATTTTGCAGACACCAAGTAAATCCAGACACCTTTCCTCAGCTTCCTATTCTAGGTCTTCTTGAAGATTGACAGAGGCTGATGTGGACAGGATGGTGCAGAAGTTTCTCGGCACAAATTCTGATGGGATCTTGCCATCTTTGTCCAATCTTCATCCCATCTTGGATCTGTGAGTGCTCCATCTCCTACTTTACAGACTCCTTTTCCAAGTCCACCTGTGGTTTCAGAACTCCAGGATCCGGGATACCCGAGAGAGTCTTTCGTGGATCCGAGGAAGCTCCCTTCCTTTACTCCTTCTGTGTCCCTTACCAGCCCTGCTTGAATTTATTGGATCAGAGTGGGTCTTGGAACCAATACCTCAGCATTACCTTTGGCTCTGACCTTGTTGGATCTGTCCCTTCCTCTTGGAGCCTTGGGCCTCGACAGGTTGGGTCCGATTCTGTCTGGAGGCCTCAGATCTGCTGCTGGCTCTGTTCTCTCCCCTACTGTGGCTTCCACTCTGAGGGAGAGGGAGAAGTAGGGTGTCTCCCCATGTCTGTCAGCCTTCCAAGTTGTAGAAAGGGCTTTCTCTAGAATCAGAGATCCATCTCCTCATACCTTGAATCCTCCCCATCCCACTTCTGGTCTGAGCACTGAGCCCATTACTCCTGCTGTAGGTCAGCCTACCCCAAGGAGCCTCCAGACCACTTCCTCCAAGGGAATCCCCCTTTCTTCTGATACCTCACAGGAACACCCCATGAAGGAAGTCCCTCAAAAGAAAAATTGCAACAGAAGGCACATAGATGCTCCCATGGAGTTCCTCACAGAAGATACTGATTTTGATGAGGGAGAAGGATCTCCTTGATCACCATCTGATGATGTCTCCTTCGGAGACATCCTAGAACTCCTAAGGCAGAAAGGTGGCTAGTACTCTCAACCTCCTTCTTCTGAGGAGTCAGTGTTCCTGGAGGCTTTTGGGGCAGGCCTATGTCTTGGGTGCTCCAGGAGACACCTGCACTTTTGGCTGGGAGCCAGTCATTACTAGTTCAGAGCACTGCCCTTTGGACTCACCACAGCCCCAGGCATTTACCAAATTGGCAGTTGTAGCAGCTCACCTGAGGCTAAAAGAATTCCAGGTGTTTCTCTATCTAGATGATTGACTCCTTACTGCACCAACAAAGCATTAACTACTACAAGCCAGGGATTACTTGGTTCAGCTCTCCGATTCCCTTGGCAGTACAATAAATCTGACAAAATCAAACCTGACTCCTTTACAGAATCTAGAATTTATAGGAATGTAGCTCAACACTATAACACAAGTGGCCTCTCTACCTCTATATCACATAATATCCTTGAGACAACAAGTTCAGGACTTACTAGATCCCGCTCCCCCAGCAAGGCTAATACTAGGAGCGCTGTGGTCTGTGTCAGCTGAGATCATTCTAGTTCCCTTAGCAAGATTTTTTATGCGGGTTCCACAATGGACCTTAGCTGTTCAGTGGTCTGTTTTTTACCAGTACTTATCTGCCTCCATCAAACTGACTTCAGTCTGCAGACAATATCTCCACTGCACCCACCATTGGAGATATTGTCTTCAATCTGCAGACAATATCTCCAATGGTGGATGCAGTCAACTGGCCTGTCTCTGGGCAGGTCACCTCCCCCTCCCCAATAGCTACTGTGATCATGGATGCTTCCTAGTTGGGGTGGGGGGGCATTACAAGGGAAAGATGGTCCAAGGCACATGGTCCCCCTCCAAGACCAAGTTGCATATCAATGTCCTCAAGATGAGAGCAGTTCTACTAAAGTCATAAGGCTTTCAGGACATTCTCCTTCTGGGGACTATTGCTATATATGCGGACAACATGTCAGTGGTCTGGTACATAAACAAACAAAGCAGAACCCGTTCCTACCCCTTATGCAGAGAGACTTTGAGAGTTTGGGAATGGGTGATCTCTTCAAGCCACTTTCTAATTGCAATGCACATTCAGGGGAAAAGCAATGCTCTGGCAGACAGACACGGCAGGTCCATTCTGACTCCTCATGAGTGGTTTCTCCATCAATAAGTAGTGTACAAGATTTTCAGCTGTTGGGGCTAACCTTGTTGTGATCTTTTTGCCTCTTCCCTAAACAACAAGTGCAACAAGTGCTTTACTCTGATCCTCCCTAAGGGGGAATCACCGAGGATGATCTAGTCTACCATTGGGCCCCGGGTCTCCTTTATGCTTACCTCCCTTTACCATTGATTCCAAGCTTTCTACAGGAAGCCAGCAGGTTGAAGAGCTTGGTAATCTTCATTGCCATTTTCTGGCCTTGTCAGTTATGATTCCCCTTTCTATGGTCTCACCTCAAGTAGCCCCCCAACCCTACCCTGCGTGGATACTGGATACCAAACAGGACCTCATTACTCACCTATCAGAACACCAGCACCCCAGTCTTCATGCCCTCAGATTGACTGCTTGGTTTCTTCACTTCCAGTAATTTTAAGAAAGTCCAGGCTAGCCCCTCCACTATGTGATATAATTTTGGCTTCTCAAAAAGCCTCCACTAAGAAGGTCTATAACAGCAAGTGGAAGAGGTTTTCCATATGGGCTTCTAAGGGGAATGTGGACACTTTCTCAGCTCCTACCTCAGCTATTCTCCTTTTTCTTATTATTCTTTTTTAAGAAGGAGACAGTTTTTCTACTATGAAGCTTCAACAGGTTGCCATGTCTAATTTTCATACTGGAGAAGGATCTTCCTCTCTTTCTACTTCCAAGTTATGTAAAGCTTTCATGAAGGGCATCTTTCTATTTAGACCTCCTTTTAAAGACCCTTTCCCCTTAGGATATTATGGTTGTTCTTCAAGGCCTTACTCAAAAGCCCTTTGAACCAGCTGACAGTTGCAACATGAAATTTCTTTTCATGGAAGACAATCTTTTTGTAGCTATTACTTCAGCTAAAATAGTATTGGAACTTCAAGCCTTATCATCCAAACCTTCTTACATCATATTCCATAAAGACAGTGTATTTTTATGAATTAATCCTTCCATCATGCCTAAAGTAGCTATGGAATCAAACATTAATGAATCAATTCAATTGCCAGTTTTCTTCCCCAGATTTTCTAATAAAGGTGAATATATTTTGCATCTCCTTAATATTCATAGACAATTACGTTTCTATCTTCACAGAACAAAGACATACAGAAAGTCTAATCAACTGTAACCTTCTCAGCAAATCGTTTAGGTCAAGCAGTTTTCAAAGTTACTTTGGCCAAATGTAATACTGATTGTATTTCTCACATTTATTCCCAACAAGTATTTAATTGCCTCAACCTCCAAAAGTCCACTCTACCAGATCTATGGCTACTTCATCTGCTTTTTCTTCCAGAGCCTCACTGGATGAAATCTATGATGCAACCACTTGGTCAAAGACTTGTACCTTTGTCTCACAGTACAAATTGGACATTATCTCCAAAAGCAGGGCTTCTTTTGGCTCAACAGTGCTCTGGCATATCGTTCTTTGAGGCCCATGCAAGAGTTACATAGCAGGGGACTCTGACCCATCAGTGAGGAAGAATGAAAAGGACAACATCAAATATAGAAATTGTGTACTTACCATAACTTGGCATCTGTGTTGTCCATTTTCATTCTTCCTCACATCCCTTCCAACCATCCCCTGGCCTTGTCTCTTTGAGAAGTTACCTAGAAGACTTTGGAACCCATAGGTTCTAGGTTTGGGCCCCAACTACTACTACTACTTCTGTCCTGTTCTTTTATCTTTTGGGCTATGCCAGCAAACTCGATCTGGGAAGTTAGGGGAGGTATGATGCATTATGGGAAGAGGGAGGAGCTCGAAACTCAGATCCAGAAGTCTTGAAATGAGGAAGAATGAAAATGGACAACACAGATGCCAAATTATGGTAAGTACATAACTTCTGTTTCTGTAATAATGGCCTGGCCTGGATATGCTTCTGGTTACATCTGACTGTGGTGCTATCTTTTATTTGCACCATTTAGGACCTTGGTTCATCTTTTTTTTTTTTTGAATTGCAACACCAGCTGTCCCCCACTTTCTCTCCCTGTCATGTTTAAGGTATGCTGGTTGACTTGGCTGGAGGACACATAAGATTTGGGTGAAATATCATCTATCATAAAAAACCCTTATAAGAGTCTTTTGCTGTTTGGTAATTTTTCATATGAATTCAAATTGAATTTTTTTTTAATTCAAGCTTGGAGTCCAGCAAAAGTATGTTAGTCCTAATTTCTCTTCCAAGCAACAGTTGTGCAGGACTTATTCCTGTGGCACATTGCGGAGAAGCACAGTAAGACATGAGAATTCTGAGGATCAGATTTTCAAATAATCTTTTTAGCAGTTTGAACAATTCTATAAGTAGCTTCATTGGACTCTGAAATTCGAAGACTTGACATAGTATACACGAAGCCATAGTCTACAGCAAATTTGTGGAAGTCAGTAAATATAAACTGAGTACCATTATATGAAATGATTTTGATGACTATGCCATATCTAGTACACATAGTTTTCAATTATGTAAGGATTTGTTGGCAAGTCATGGTTGAAACGTGCATGAGTTTTGGTATTTCTCCATCCTGAGCAGCCATATACAGATTCCCAAACTGTCTAGTTTAAGGTCAGTTATACATGATATCTTCCCATTACATTCTCTTCTTGTCTCAATCTTGTTTATGATCACTCAGACAGAAGAACAGATCATACACCTTCACTAAGACTGAAAAGCACATAACATTCAACCTTGTTTTAAAACTGCTAAAGGACCTTGTTTTTCTATATCACAGGTTTCAGCTCATTATCAGTTAACTCTGTTTATCTAAATCTTACTTAATAATTGATCAGACAGAAGAACATATTATACATATTTACTAAGACTGAAAAGCACATAAAAATCCATCCTTACTTTTACACTTCATTGTTTGTTTAAAACTGCCAAAGAACTTTGTTTTTTATATTATAAGCAGGCTAATGCTTTTTAGCAACTGTAGAACAATTCTTTTAACAGAGTGAAAGCCTGATGTTGACTGGTCAGTTTCCATTTTTCGAGTCACTTACTGTGATATTTTTAAGTGGTTCTTTGGGTGGAATTTGTAGGTGGCTGCCTAATCCCCTCCCCCTTTTTTATTTTTTTCTAGTCATAGAATCATAGGTGGTTACTAGGCTAATGACCTTAGGACCCTTTTAAGCCTAGCCAAGTTTTACCTTTATTTCCATGATTAGCGCCTATCGCCCCTGTCCAAGAGGGACACAAGTGGAACCCCAAGGGTGAATTTACAGTTACCCATCCAATCGTTCAGATTGTGTTTGAAGAGGGCCAATGAGATGTTCTGCTTGACATGAAGCAGGAATCTTTTCCAAAGGTGTGGTAACCTCTGGGAGAAAAATCTGTCCCTCCAGCAGGTTCTATTAATGCCACATACCAGGTTAAGGCCTTTAGAGCGAGTAACCCATGTACCATTTGACTTCTGGATATGCAGCATTTCCAATAAAGCAGGGTCAGAGATTGCCTTACATGCAAGACAGAGATCACCTCTGAGTCATCTATATAAAACAGAATAAAGTGACAGTGATTTCAGATGATTCCCATAGGACAGATGCTGAAGACCTTGAATTTTCCTTGTGAAGAACCTCATTGGTCTCTCCAATTACTGCAGTGACTGGAAAGGTACATACCAAAAGGGGCATTGTAGTCAATTATTGGCCTGATGAGGGAAGAGTACAGGGAGGTTATAACTTCTTTTTTTCTGGAAGCAATGCCCTTACCTATGAGAAGAGCAATATAGAATGCCCTTCTTGCCACTGTGGAGACATTGTGATCAAAGGTAAGGTTGCTGTCAACCTGTGTGCCCAGGTCTCTCACCTCTGAGTGCGTACTTAGGGTGTTATTGATGTGGTAGTTTGCAGGAACATTGCTCTTAATGAAAGGGATAACACATTTTTTGCACTGAGTTTAAGCCCATGACTTTGGCACCAATCATTTGTTTGTGTACAACCCTCTTGTAGGATGTTGACATTGTTTGGCGATTCTGTGACTGCTCCCAGTTTGCAGTCATCAGCAACATTTGTCAGCCACAGACCTTTAGTTTTAGTTTATACTTTGGAGAAATAGATTCCAAAGAGTAGAAGTCCCAGGACTGATCCCTGTAAAACACCACTGGTTACAGGTCTACTGTTGGAGGAGAATTCTCCTATTTTGACTATATGGGTTCTATCAGTGAACCAGTTAGTGACCCATCTAATGATATAAGGGTTGATACCCAGCTGGGTGAGTTTGTCAATGATGACTGAGTGGGGAATAGTGTCAAAAGCCTTGGCTAAGTCTAGCTAGGCTGTATTCACAGATTTCTCCTCATCAAGGGCCTTGGTGACTGTCTCGAAGAAGTCCACTAGCTTGATCCATTTGACAAATCCAAATCAAGTAGAGTCGAGTGTTTGGACATTATCTATATCTTTGTTGATAAGGTCCATGATGATACACTTCATGGCCTTGCAGATAGTGTCATTTATATTTGTCTGGGCTGAGACTGAAATAGGCCCGTTTGGATTAGTGTTCTACTCCAGTTATTAGACTGAATAAATAAATTACACACCCGCACACACACACACACGCACACACACACACACACACACACACACGCACGCACGCACGCACGCACGCACGCACACACACACACACACACACACACACACACACACACACACACACACACACACACACACACACACACTCACACATGTTCTACTAATACAGGGTAGCACTTGCTTTTGAACTTACCCAAAACAGCAGCTATTTTCTGCCAAGGACACTGAGGACCCAGTGGTAATGGAGTTAATAGTAATTGTTCTCTCCTTTGGAATCATTTGTGTATAATACAAAACTGGCTTTTTGACACATGCTTTGCTATGTCCATATTGATTTTAGGCCATATGGACACCTTGGCTCTTTTAAAACACTTAGCAAGGGCTCAATGTCTTGTGCATCTGCTTCAACACTTCAGCATGCAACACTTCATGATAGTGCAGTATTTTATCATTGGTTTGGCCTGTGCCCAACGGTTAAACCATCCATCCCTTACATATTTAATAACTGTTTGTATTTCATTGTCATATCTGGTAGCTTGTTTTCATTTTTATTACCTTTTTGTAGTCAGTGGTTCATTTGCCAAAATGATTTGCACATAGGCAGCAATATGTATCAGATTGTTTGTGGCCAGGCACTGGGTTTCTGGATAACATGCTGTCCACAATTAATTGTTTTCCATTAATATGCATTGTTCTGGTTAAACATCTCAGTTTCATAAGGAACCTTTGCATCTAGGTAGTTTTTTATCCTCACCATAGGTGTTACTCAGTGGAACAAGTAGTTTGTGATCAGTCTGGAACTGAGGAAACTCCCTAGCCCCCAGAAGGTATCTTGAGAACTTCTTACATGCTCATACTCCTGCAAACACTCTTTTTTATTTGTGAAAATCCCTGTTCAGCATGGCTATCTTTCTGGAGCAGTAAGCAACTGGCCTTAAAACATGTCCATCTGTCTGAGCACAGCAGCACTTAGGCCATAGATAGTAGCAGCAGCACTCAAAACTGTTGGCTTTGCAATGTTATAGTAGGTCATCACTTGCCCTACCATCAACATGTGTTGTACTCATTTCCCTGTGACCAGGGTACATCTTCCTTCATTAAATTTGTTATGGATTTAACTCGTAAATGGATGTCATAAAAAAAATTCTCAACAAAATTTATACTCAGGGCCTGACTTAGTTCAGTCACATAGGTTGGATGTTTCAACTCCTGTTGCCCTGACCTTGTTTGAATCTGGTCTGATTCCACTAACTATGAAGTACTAGATCTCAAACCTCTCAAACCAACATTTATCTCTATTCAGCCTCAGATCAGAGTTTTTAGTGGCTTGGAGAACTGACTCCAATCTCCAGTCACATGTCTCTTTATCAAGATAAAACTTTTATTGCATCATCCATGACACAGCAACACCTTCATGTCCTCTCAATGAGTTGGTTTTCTAAATATTTTTAAATATTTTTGATGTTAAAGTTATACAAAATGGCAGTCTTTTGAAACAAAACCTTCTAACTGGAGTAATGAAGTTTGTTACCTTTAACTGTTTTTATGTAGGGCATATCTGGCCTCAGCCAGCTTCATTAATTTATAACTTATTTTTTTCAGACAAATGCATCCTCGTAGATTGCCATTGATTTTGATGACAGGTTCTACTGGAGCATAACATTCAGTCAGTTCAGTTGAATTGTAAATCACACCAAGAGCTTGCATGTGTTTGAGTTCTACTTCTACTAAGGAGACTTTAGGAAAAAGGCAGACATCTGGGTAGGTCATATGGGACAACATCTAGCTTTAACCTTATCTCCACTTCACCAAGCACATCAACATCAGTTGTTTATTCTGGCAATTAGACTAAGCTTGCACGCCAAAGTTCTGCTGAGCAGATTATGTATGTACAGACCTTCTGGCACATAAACGTAGCAATCATACTCATTTTCCTTCCGCTCACACATTGCCGGCCCTCTTTCCATTCACTTGAGTTGGCGGACTTTCTGTTTTCTGTTTCAGTGCAACTGCTAATGCTTTGAGATGTTTTTATAAGTACCACACAGTACTACAGTAACAGCAAACCCTGTGTTAATTTTAAGGCTTAAAAGGGTTCCATGAATCAGGAGGTCGACTTGTAAGTCTAACATTGTTTGGCATAGGTGTCATTGAACACAGTAACAATGTTTTCTGATCACTTTTCTCAGTTTTATTCAGTAGCTACTTCTTTCACTGCTTTAGTTTCATAAACAGCAGCAGAATGTCCCAGCTTGTTGCATTCTTTACACCTGCTGTCATGTACAGTGCACTGACTCAACATGTTAACGGTTATACCTCATACCTTATCAAGCTTCTATTCACCCAACCTCTTCTGCACGTGCTTACTTTGGCCAGTATCATGCTTTTTACTGAAATCTGCCATTTTCTTTGTGTTTTACTGCAAACAAATCATTTGCTGTATTCGTATTAGTGTTTTGACTCTTTACTGGTTCGTTCTGTATAGCAATCTGTACTTTTAGCTATAACTTTTAACTAGTCCAATCACAATTCTATTTCTAATTTGTTCACCTTTAGTTTGGTCAGTTCTACAATTTTCAAACAGAACATACAAGACTGACAAAATCTTCAACAGACTCTTTTAACTTGAACACATCTGAGAAAGCATGTCCTTTCATGAATTAATGTTTATTGATTTTATTTATCACTAACTCATATGTAACACACTGTCTCCCCAGAAAATAAAACAAGCTGTGAACAGCTTTCACTTCTTTGCCCATAGTAGAAAGTATTTTCCTGGATTTGTGAACTTTTTTTATCCAGATTGGTTGTAATTTGAAAATGTGTAAATCTCTGCCTCCACGATTGCTTGGTAAATGGCTTTATGATCATACTGGTAGGTTAAGCATAGACATTTTCAGTAAATTATTAGTTACTTCAGGCTAAAAGGCTGATATTCAGTGAAACAACAATTTTACAAGATAAAATGTCTATTTTCAGAAAATAAAATGATAACCCTGAGCTCATTGGCATTCATTTGAATGTTTGGCATGGTTTTCTGATCTGAATGGCAGTTTGTCTATCATGTTAACTGAAAACTATCCCACTTCTAACACCACGTCACAATGCACATTCAAGATTAGCATGCGTATTCAAGATTAACTAGTCATTTTAAATTGCTAATAACAGCCCTAGACACCAGATTATGAAGTAGGACAGCAAGTTTAGTAACTTACAAAATGGCAGCATAGTAGAAAGGCAGTTAACAGCTTTATCTCATATCTCCAGCTTTATAATTGGAGCACCAAACTCAATGCATTATGAGATTAGTCAGCTCTTAAACACATATAGCTAATTTGCATATCCACAGATACATAAATACATGATAAAAAGTTTTTATCTTCACAACCTTCTAGCCTTGTTTTGTCACCTTCTGCTCACAAACCTAACTATGCACAAGCAGAATTTAGGTTGGGGAGAAGGGTGCAGCTGCTCAGGGTACAAAATGTTAGTGTGCAGTTGGCAGTACCAGCATTCAGTCTCTAAATGCTGACACTATATTTGCGGTTAGGGTAGATGTGCTCAGCACTCTGTGTGAGTGTGAGTGTGTGCGTAGTGTTTTTGGCAAGCTGCTTGTACCATTTTTTAACCATTCTTTTGGTCCTCGATCAACTTGGAGAGAGGACTTTTTTCTTTTATTGGTCCCCAACCTAGAATTGAAGGGGATGCCAAACTGGGGACAGATATACTGCACTTGAATACCTGGTTATGACTTTGTGCAACAGTGGCAAAGACACTGAAGACATGAAGGGGGAGGGGCCTGTCCCTCCATTTTTGGGCTTACCACATTGGGGACATAATTTGTAAAAATTTGATGTGGGGGTATATACCCTAGTGGAAAAAAAGACATTTGCTGATGAGCATTTCCTACAAGTTACTGTTTCAGAATAAGTATACTAACTGACTTAGATTCCTTCAAGGAATACTTTGTAGGGTGTTGCCCTTACAAATATCCCCAAAATGCAAGTTTATCCAGAAACTAGCTTTAATTTTTATCCACAACTGCATTTGTGCTTCTTTTAGCAGAGGGCCCAGTTCCAATATAAAACTGCAGACCTAGCAACATTGCCAGTGGTCAGGGAGCTTAAGCATGCAAGGACAGAGAAATCATATAACCACAAATCTGTGGCTTTAGGATAGATTAGTAACTGCTGAATTAAAGTAGAAAGACTGTATCTCCTAGCAAAGTATTGTTCTTTAGCTGTCGGTTGTTTTCATTGGATACGGTGGTGCAGTGGTTAGCGTTGTCGCCTCACAGCAAGAGGTTCTCCCATTTGATTCCCGGCTGGAGCACCTTCTGTATGGAGTCTGCATGTCCTCCCTGTGGTCGAGTGATGTTTAAAGGTATGCAGGTAGGTGCGTGCATGAATGGATGTGACTTCTTTGAAGGTTGGGCGTCGGGCTGGCAACTCGGCACCATAAAAAAATCCACTGTCAATCATTAGCGGACCAGAGTTCTGCTGTGGCGACCCCTGACCGGGAAAAGCTGAAAGACATTAGTTTTTTATTAATGCATGTATTTATTCTTGTAAATTATATTATTAATTTTCATAGAAAAAGCTGAGTAAAACCTATCATCTTTTTGTCTGTAGCCTGCAGAGGACATTAATTTACATAACAGGTGCCCTCAATTAAGACCTTATTTAAAGACCTGCACTAGCACGGGTTGATTTTATTCTAATAGCTTTATAAATAAAACAATGGAGAATTTGCAGTTTGATTAAGACATTTGCCATTTTAATATTCATTCTTAATCATTCTCTGATTCCGGCTTTACCATATTCATGGACATGGATATATGGATGACCCAGAGCTTAATCTAGCAGGCAAGAGTTATAAGGCATAAGAGCAATCATGGACAGAATGCCTGTCCACATACACACACACACACACACACACACACACACACACAGAGGGGTACTTTAGACACTCTTAAATTTGGCATTTATGAAAGTATTGGAAGTATTGAATGATTTTTGTTTTTTATCTATGGTAATAAAGAGTATATTAATGTCATCAGATCAAAAATTGACTATAAATGAGAGTCCGGTGCTTTCTTGTCTTACTCTGATGAAGTGTCATTTGTACTTTTTATTTTTATTTTTTGTTCTCATTTTTGGTTTACAGTTCTCAATTTTGTTGTATGAGCCAGTCTCAACAAACCAGCTACATTTTGTTGGGTTGTGAGTGAGGTTACTTATCACAGGCAGTCTGTATTCCCATTATCCTCAGGCAGGAGCTGAACCATTTCCTGTGTTACTGCCATCAGCTAAATGCATGTAGATAGTATGTAGGAGTTCCAGTATCCATTTTCCTTTGAAATTAAGAAAACCCTGACTTGAAATCCTAGTTCTGTACAATTGCTGCATGACATCTGGGAATTAAATCATTCTGATATTTTGCAAGAACTGTGCTAGACATACAAAGCTTATTTTTAGTAATTTATGAAAGTCTGAACATCATCTCAAATTCAGCTTCACTATGAAATCAGCAAAGGCTGTGCTGAATTTCCAGTAACCTTTTTTGAAATATTGCTTTGTTACGGATTGCAATAAAGTAGAATTTACATACATTCTGACAGATGCATCTGTTTGTGTGTGTGCTTTGCAGTTGTGCATGTGCCTTCATGTGTGTTTGTGTATGTGTGTATGTGTGCGTGTGTGTGTGTGTGTATGTGTGTGTGTGTGTGTGTGTGCGTGTGCGTGTGCGTGTGCGTGTGCGTGTGTGTGTGTGTGTGTGTGTGTGTGTGTGTGTGTGTGTGTGTATTAACTCAACATAGTTCCTCTGTTCTTTACTACATACTTTATTTCACATTAGGCATGCTAGGGACTTACAGGCAGTTATCTCTGTAGCCAGTGCTTCAGTATGTTGCACTTTTCTGATGTTGACCCATATGGAAATAAAGAAGGATCTGACTTGTCCAGAAGGAGTTAGTCAACAAACAATTGCATAAATAAATATTAAACAAATGGCCTACTTCTGTCATTCCACTCCTTGCTTACCTGTCTTCAGTTCTCCCTTGCATCAGAGGCTATTTATGTGTTCTAGCTAATATGGGGTTGGTTTTCGGAACCCCACTTCTACACCTGCCATCACTCCCTTTGCTTAACGTCTGAAGATCACTTAACTTGATGGTCCAACCAATGGCTGCCCTTCACTCGATCCCACTTGATTGACTCACCATGGTTTATTTGGCACCACATATGACCTCACCATGGCTTGTTGAATGGTAACACAGCTTATACTCACTACCTCCAAGAATGGATAATCAAAAGGGACTCTTTGGCTAAAACTGTACTGCTGTGAGCTTTCTGACAAATAATAAAGTACCATGTACTGTTCTGACTTCAGTAATAGCTGAAACCTGCTGGGACCTGATTAGCATTACAGCACTGCAGAAACCTTAATTGTCTGAAGCTGAACAAGGCGCTGTGTTCCCCACTGACACTATGATTAATAACCTCTGATTAACCTTATAGCTCTACACAGAATGTTTAATAATCTGACTCTGCATTAAGGTATTATTTACCCTACAAACACCAAAGTTACTAGTTGCAATCTACCATGTGATGACCAACACTTATGCTTAGCAGAGAATCTTAAGAATGAATAGATCTGTGGTATTTCTTTCATTTTATCAATGTTAAATTACTGTGTCCTTTACTTAACTGTTGTCACTAACCTAACTCAATTACAATGAAGATCAGTGACTACGTGGATTTAACAAGATCTCACTGTTACTTGTTGAATCTGTGGCCCCATGTACATTATCTGTTAGAGGAGAGTACTGTTCCTGTGTGTATTTCTAACTGACTGAGTCTATTAATTATCAACTTCTGCTATTTAAAGGGCTATGAGACTGTCTAATAAAGTGCACCACTGATCATTATTTTACAGTAGTGTCATAACTTTTTCTAGTATTCCTAGGACTTACATTTATATGAAAATGACAGAAACTATTAAAAAGAAGCGCTGCCACTATGAATACTGCAAATTATGAGTTCTGAGAATAGTTAATCTGCAGGACAGACACACATATTACTGCACAGAGCATTAATCAGAGTTAACTTTAGTGATAGAATCCATCTACTGACAAGCTATACTCTTGCCTGTGTTACCTGCCTTAGCTTATTCCTCATTTGCTCTTGCCTGGGGTCACTAGGAGGTTAATACTTTCTGGAAGTTTTGAAATTTCACTACATACTGCTATGCTTAGTTGTGTAATGTTTGCAGTGTATATATCAAATGGACCTTATGTAAGTACTAAGTACTCGGTTCACTGTACTGCAGTAATATCAACTCAAAGTGTACATGGCAATTGCCATTTTGTATGGTTATTCAGAAGATCTAAATTAGCATAGTCCTGTAATGGGTCCCCTCCACCTATCCTGACTTCATAAAAGCAGGTGTCGTCATTGCAGATACATTCCGTAATCATTCTCCTACCTTTATTATGTGGGAAATGGCCCTTACAGACTTCCTGCAGGATGTTTCTGTGCAAAAATTTTCAGCCTGATGAAGAGTTTTACTTTATTCTCATTTGTCTCACAAACTAATTGGTCACATTTAAGCACCTCACAATTACTGGATGAAGCCTTGAATTCTTTAACTTAAGGTTTAAGACACTCCCATACCTCTCAACTGCTCTGCATTTAGTGGAATTATCTACCTTTACTTCCTAAATCTGTATTCACTCCATTATTCTGCTTTGACATGAGCCATCTCCAAATTCTTCCTGTCACTGCCGCAACTGAAGTGCCAATGCAACAGAAAAATGTTGGCACTTGTACTGCATGCTCGTTAAAACAAAGGTACCCGAAAGTGCTGAACAGATTGAGAAGTGGTTGCCGACTACTTTGTAGTGAGGATCTGGTAAGTGTCTGCAGTGCATTTGAACAGTGTATGCATGTGTGTGCGTGGAAGTGTGTGTGGGTGTGTGTGTCTGAGGGCATAACTCTACCTGCCAGCTGTCTCCAATTTTGCAGAACATTCCTAACTTTGACTCATACTTTTTGCCCTACCCCTCATGGCAAATCACTAATGATTACAGCCATTCAGTAATGCCAGTAATTAAGAGATTCATACTTCTTATTGTCTTGAAAATACATAAAGATGCAGTATGTACCTGTTGCTCTAATAAATTAAAAATAAAACAAAATTGTTCCTTTGTCCCTCCTACTATTGGCTTTGTCCTGAATTCTTGAGCATAGAAGCTAAAAAATATTCTGGTCTGTTCCTTATAAAATGTGTGGTATTGCTGGCAAATTGCTGCAGTTTGCTATATAATGACAGACATATGAGTTTCAGACTTGATATCCTTCAGAAAATGTTTGCTAATGCAAAGCTTGTTATTCTGTCAACTTTCTAAGTATGTAACAGCAACATTTAAAATCTGTTCCTGACTTTGTGTTTTTATCTGTGATTCTTGAGCTAAGAATTTTGAGAGGATGGTTGGGGGATGATGGTTTACATGGTATGGTTTTGACAGCATCAAGCTGGAATACATTTCTGCACTATTATTTATATATTCATAAATTCCTTTAATCTTAAGCAGACATCTAAGAAGCACACAGTTTTACAAGTGGCAGTAATTAGGCATGTGTGTGCGTGCAGAAGGCATAGCTCTGAACTGTCTCCAAGTTTGCTCATATTTTTTGTCTGACTGTCATGAAATCTATGGTTTCCTGGAAAATTCTTGTTGATTGCAGTCATGGGGGCACCAGGTAATGTGTTGGGGGGAGCCGCGGAGCCCTTTTGCCTAGGGCACCAGTTGACCTAGGGCCGGTCCTGATTGCAGTCACTAAATCATGACAGTCATAAGTTTTCGACTTCATGTCTTTCAAAAAATGCTTGCTAATGCAAAACCTGTTATACTAGCAACTTTATAAATATATAAGAACAATATTTAAAATCTGTCAATGATTTTGCTTCTCTGTTTCTGATTCTTCAGCTAAGTAATAAAAAGGGTTTGGGTAGTTGCAGTGGGCTGCACTGTATGATTCCTAGAGCAATAAGCTGAAATAAATATTTGCACTGTTATTTGTGCACTTATTCATTCATTTGTTCACAAGTAGTTATCTAAGGTGCAGGCCGTCATACAAGTGTCTGTAATTGTGTGTGTGTGTGTTTGTGTGTGTGTGTGTGTGTGTGTGTGTGTGTGTGTGTGTGTGTGTGTGTGTGTGCGTGTGTGTGTGTGTTTATACTCTCTAAAGCTTTTGTAATGTTGTGATAAGCAAGAGGGGTACATGGCTGTTTAAAATGAAATATATTTAATGTATACAAATACAAGAGCTTACAGGCAATATTTTGATCAGGTAGTGCTATTTGGATCTATATTTCGTATGGAAAAAATAATCAACTGGGCAAGTAAATTTTAGACTGTGTGGCTGTTGTGTTCGATTCTAGTCTTGAGGAGTCTTCTGTGTTTTTATTTATCCATAGCATAAATGTGTGTTTAGTAAAAGTTTGACAACCATGATGTAGACAAATAAAAATATAACAAGCTTTTACTAAATCTGCTAGCTAAACTAGAAATAGTACGTCATGTAAACTGAGCTAAGGAAACAGGCATGTGTATCTTTTCACACTGCAGTAAGAATGCATTTTATTGATAGAGCTATGTAGGTGTTCATCAGCTAGCACCACAAGGGTTCTAATTTTATAGGTTGTTAACTGGTAAAAGGGTAAATTTACACATGTATACCCTCACCCCCAAGGTCACAAATTTACACGTATGTAAATTTGAGTGCTGTAATTCTGGTCCATCTGTTATGATTTTGTTTTTAGAATTTTAAAATATTAATCAGTTACAATAAAGAACCATAACATAAATTTCACACAAAGTAACTATTAACAATAGTTCATGTTCAGTCATTTTAACATATATAAAGAAAATTATTTTTTAAATAGAGAAGGATCAACATTCAGTTAATAATTTTCTAGTAAACTTTCTACTTTCAACTAACTATTTCACATAGAATTATTATTATTCCTTCTTATCTTAGTAACATGTAATTCATTATAACAAACTGTTTTTGCAATATTTATAAATTGAACCACTGAGGGAGTATTTGAATTTTTCCAATTTTTAGTGACCACTTTTCTAGCTATTGCTTAAATATTCCAAATAAGATGATATTGCAATTTAGGAATAAACTGAGAAATTGGTACATTGCAAATTACTAAATATTTAGTTGACTTAAAATTGCCAGACCATAATGCTTGCATAAATATATTAATATTATCCCAGAAAGGTTTCAATATTTCACAATCAAAATTAATATGTTGCCAATCTGCTTTTAGACTAGAATTACATCTCCGGCATCTAATATTTTGTTTTTTTTGTACATAACTTGCTATGATTTTTGATGGCCCCCTGCTATGGTTTTGAAGCTGAGAGGTTTTAAGATGTAGGGCAGTCCCTGACACTGTTTTTGTGTACTAAACATTCTTTGCAGTACAGTTTTAAGACTGTTGGGTGACACAGTGGCAGAGTGAGTAGCTTTGCCACCTCACAGCAAGAGACTTAAGTTTGATTCTCACCTGGAGTGCCTATTATGTGGATTACATATGCCTTCCCAGTAATTGCATGAGAACATTCTGCATGACACTGATCCATTCAATATTACTTTCATCTTTTTGTCTTCCAGTGCCCTCATGTCTTGCATGCCATTCTTCCATTCAATAATACTTTCACTTTTTCATCTGTTGCTTGTCTCAAGTCCTGTAAGCCACTCCTTCATTTGATATTTCTTTCACTTTTTCATCCACTGCACCCCTCACACCCTGACTGAGACTCTTCCATTTGATATCACTTTCACCTTTTTAGCCACTGTTCCCCTCACATCCAGCACCCTACTTTTCCATTCTGTGTTATTATCTCATTTCTATTTGTTACCCTCTGTTACGATGTGAGGTATTGCCAGCTATGCCAGAAGAAGTAGGGCAATGGATTTGTAACATATATCAGCATAGCTAGCTGGAGTTTTGTAATAAGTATATGTCATTTGTATCTTAAACTGATTTGTACAGATGCTTGTGCTGAAAATGTATTTGTGAGGTGTGCTTGTGTTGAAAATGTATCAACAGTGGGTACTGCTGGATATTAAATAAATATACATGCATGTAGTAACTGATTGAAAGTAAGCATTGTAACTGTTGAAATGAATATATTGTAACAGAGGATACTAGAAGAGAAGAGGTTAATCACAGTTCAGCTGCAGCTAACTTTGAAAAGTGTTCTGAAATTAACTTGCCTTAAAGATTGTATCTTACAGTTTTCAATGCAGCCAGTGACAAAATGTCTGTACTAGTAAGCTTTCTGTATTGTCTTTGGGGTGAACTAATTGCTACTCTGGAAGGGTGGAGGCTTGAAATTGTTTTATGACTTCCAGAAGCTGCAACAGATCTTAGCAAGCTCTGTGTGTATTATTGACACATATGTGTTAAATCCTGGCAGCTTCTAGCCAAGAGGGTAGCATGGGAACCATAAGTCAGATGACCATATGTATGTGATGTCATTTTGTAATCCCTCACTAAAATAATGTTTAATAATAGGTGAGACTGAAGTCTCAGGACAATCTGTTTCTTAGAATATGACATAGAAGGATCCATCACCTACTTCATCTTGCCTTGCTCGTGAACCAAGGAATATTATTTCTTTAGATTAGTCAGGAAAATATAGTGAGATTTAAGTACTGTTTTCTGTATCTGTGTGAATCTATTTATCTGTGTTATTTTAATATTTCCTGTCATTGAAACTCTGGTGATTATTGTAAAAAAAAAGTTATGTCTTACCATAGCATTCCATCTGTGTTGTTGATCTTCGTTCATTCATTACTGATGGGTTATCGGTTCCATCCTCGGAACAGAGCCTGCCAATATCAAGCTTGTGTCAGCCAAAAACTCTTGAAACAAGGTCCTACCCAGAATGCTCTGCTCCCTTTAACCTCAGATCGAGTTTACAAGTTGATAGATAAAGATAGAGGCTATCTTTGGTCATAACAGACCTACAAGAAAGGAGCACACAAGATCAACAAAGAACCTCCGGAAGGGGGACAGAGGGTGGGAAGTAATGAATGAATGAAGATCAGCAACACAGATGGAACATTATGGTAAGACATAACTTCTTTATCTGATGTTGTTAATCTTCGTTCATTTATTACTGATGGGACAGAGTCCCCAGCTATCTTTATTCCTGGGTGGCCCTCATGGAAGGACATTTCTGAGCACCATGGAGCCAAATGAAGCCCTACGTCTGGAGGCCAAGTCCAATTTGTAATGAAGAATAAAGGTATGAGCTTTGGCCCAAGTTGTAGCTAAGCAAATATCATTGAGGGAAGCCTTAGCATGGAACGCTGCCGAAGTTGCCATAGATCTTGTAGAAAGTGCTTTGACTCTATGAGGCAAGGTGAGATTATTTTTGTTGTAGATAAAGGTGATACAATTTCTCAACCATGAAGCCAATGTAACTTTTGATACAGGATGATCATGTCTAGGTCCAGAAAAAGCCAGAAACAGTTGGTCTGATTTACGGGTAGATTTTGTTCTGTCCAGATAAAATCGTATTTGCCTATGAACATCCAAGGAGTGCAGGCAATACTCTCCCTTGTTAGAATGGTTAGGAAAAAACAGTGGGAGATCAATAGACTGGTTGATAGATCACTCTGACACCACTTTTGGTAAAAAGGTACAATTGGTTCTCAGTGATACCCCGTCCTTATGGAAGATAAGATAGGGGGGTTTGATACATAAGGCCTGAAGTTCTGACAATCATCTGGCCGATGTAATTGCAATCAGCAACAAAGTTTTCCAAGAGAGATATCTTACATCACAAGAGGATGCAGGTTCAAAGGGTGGAGCTGTTAAAGCTAGCAGAACCAAAGCCAAATCTCAAGGTTATACGGGTTCTCTAAAGGGAGGTTTTAGGTGGATAACCCCTTTCAAAAAAGTCTTACAGAGTCTGTGTGACATAAGTGAAGAATCTTGAAAACCAATATGAAAATTTGAGATGGCAGCCAAATGTACATGGATAGTAGAAGCAGACACCTCAGAGTGGAACAGATGTGATAAGTAATCCAATACCACCAAGACTGAGGTTGACAAGGGGTCCATTTTTTAATCTGCTGCCAATAGAGAGAACCTCTTCCATTTGTTATGATAAATTAGTCTGGTGGATGATTTATGAGATGCAATAAGAATATTGCTCACAGGGGACCAAAGAATTTCATGACTGGCAATCATAGGAAGTGGAGAAACCAAGCTATCAGTTTCAGGGTTGTTAGATTGTGGTGAATCAGACCCTGCGAATGGGAGATCAATGTTGGGGATGGATTGAGGATCCAAGGTTGATCTAGCAGGTGAGGCCAGAGGAAGGGAAACCAGACTTGCCGAGGCCAATATGAAGCAATGAGGATCACTTTGCTCTTCAACTGTCATGCTTTCTTTAGAAATCAGGAGATGAGGGGAAGAGGAGGATAGGCATAAAGAAGACCCGAGGGCCAAATGTGGACTAGAACGTCCCTTGGTGACTGTCACCAAGAGGGGGATCAGGGCAAAGTAGTTGCTGCACTTGTAGTTGGTTGGGGAGGCAAATAGGTCGCAGCAAGGCTGATCCCAGCAGTGAAGATTTTTACCGCTATCAGAGGATGGAGGGACTGCTCGTGAGGTTGTAGAATGCACCTTCTCAATTTGTCCGCTATCACGTTGGAGCTCCCAGGAATGTGTGTTGCAATCAGAAAGCAGTTGTGAGCTATCACCCATTGCCATATTGTCAAGGCCTCTTGGCATAATGGGTAAGATCTGGTGCCCCCTTGTTTGTTAATGTACCAGACCATTGACATGTTGTCTGATTGGATTGCAATAGTCCCTGATGAAAGGATGGAGTGAAATGCTTGCAACACTAGAAGCACAGCCCTCAGTTCCAGGACATTGATATGCAAAAGGGCCTCTGTCTCTGACCAGGTGCCTTGGACCAAGTTTCCCTGAACTAGCCTCCCCCACCCCATCAGGGAGGTGTCCATGGTCACCGTGGCTATTGGGTGATGGGGGGTGAAAGAGTGTGAGCATTGTTGGGGATTTTGAGACATCAACCAGAGTAAATCTTGCTTGCATCTCTGAGTCAAACTTATATGAAAGGACAAAGGGTGTTGTAGAGGGTAAAACTGAGTGAGAAGTATCCATTGAAGAAGTCTCATGTGAAATCTGGCTAGGGGAACAATGGTAATCAAAGCTGCCATTGACCCCAATAGCTGTAGTACAGATCGAGCTGGGGATTTGTGGTGACAGAGCAGGGGTTGAACTTGTTGTTTTATTCTCTGAAGTCTGTGTTCTGGAATGGATGCTGTGCAATTTCTCCTGTCCAACAGTACCCTTAAGAAGTCCAAAGACTGAGTTGGGGTTGAGTTGGATTTCTCCCAGTTTGTAGTGATTCCCAGGGTTTGAGCTGTTAAGAGAGTATACTGTATGGCTTCTTCCAGTAGAAGCTTGGTGGGGGCTGTAAGAAGCCAGTCATCTAGATATGGAAATGCCTGGAATCCTTGAAGTCGCAAGTGAGCGATAACCACTGCCATTCATTTTGTGAACACTCTGGGGGCTGTAGAGAGACCGAAGGGCAGGGCTCAAAACGGGTAATGACTGGCTTCTATACAGAAGTGGAGGTATCTTCTTGAGTGTTTGACAATACCTGCACCTGCCGCTCTAGCCTCCCCTTCCATTGTGTGAGAAATAAGATGCAAGGAAGAGTTGGAAATGGACTCTAGGGTGGCTATCTGAGAAACCACATTATCACAGATTTCATCAGAAACAGCTCCTATGAATGTTTCAGAGAGCTGGTTGATAAGATCTCACTGAAGCCTGGTAAAATGTGCCAAATAATTCAAAGACCTTATGGTGAAGGACAATGAAGCATACACATGCTTACCTAATCTGTCAATCATCCAAGACTCCTTGTTGGGCAGATGGACAGTTTGGCTCTCTTCTTCCAAATCCTTCTTAGTAGCAGCTGCCACCACCACAGCATCTACTGGGAGTCCACGTGACCAGTGGGGGTGTTTGGCGGGTGGTGGTAATATTTTATCTGGCCTCTTAGGTATCACTTCCATGGTATCAGAAGCCTTCCATGAGCACTGCATGATGAGCTGGACAAGCTCATCAGCAGGCAGGGTGACCCAGGAGGTAGGGGGCCAGGCACAAAAAGCCTGCAGGAATACGGAATCCACAGAGGAAGGATTAGAGGGCTTCCAGTCACCCCTCTGTCTGAGGATCTCAAGGATGTCACCAAAGGACACCTCATCAGAGGGTGACCATGGGGGGCCCCTCCCCATCATCAAAATCCGTATCTTCAGTCAACGACCCCTCAGTGGAGTCCATATGTTTCCTCTTACATGATGCTTTGTGGGGTGCTTCCTCATTGGGAGGTTCTGGGGAAGACTGCAAAGAGGGGGTCTCTTGAAGAGGAGAGAAATGTGGCTATTGTGCCTGGTGTCCGGGAGTTGAAGCATGTGGAGGTTGCAGCACTGAGGGGGGAGAAGACTCTGACAAATGAGCTTTGCCAGTGGAGGCAAGTGCCCTCTCCATGGCCTGGAAGGCTGGCCCACCCAAGGAGGGATGGGAGCCCAGAACCAAGCATGGCAGCCTTGGAACCGGGGTCACACCCCACCCCGATGAGCCCGTGCCCAGACCAGGAGTCTCAAGAGGACTGTGAAACATAAGAGAAGAACATCCCTGGAAGGTACCATAGAAAAAATTGGCATGGAGCCAGGAATACCCTTCCCAACACCACAGCCACTGGCTTGAGAAGAGCACTGTGCACCGTAGGCCACAAGGATGACTCTGGTTCCAAAGTGAGATCCACTATTGGAGTCGGAGTGAGGGAAGCTGCTGTCAGAGTAATAGGCTTCGAGACTTGAGTAGAAGTTGAAGGAGGAGTATACATTGGGGTTTGAGGCAAAATACACTCACCTGAATGAGGGAACATGGACTTTGATAGTTGAGAGAGACCTCTGGCCACAAGCAACTGGTCAACAAGCCACAGCACATGCTGCTTAGAAAGACTCTTGGTTGACCTCATGGAGAAGGCTGATGGCAATTCTAGCCTTTCTAGGAACAGACAATACTGACAGCTTGCAAAAGAATCCAATGAAGGGGAATATTTGGTCCTTGCTAATTCAATAGGTGCAGAGCTCTGAGCTGAGGAAATCTGTACCTAAGAAAACAGTGTGGAAAAGGTCTGCACCAAAGATGTCAGCGCCATAGCAGTTGAAGGTGTCTGCACCATAAAGGCAAAGGTCTGCCCTGAAGGGTACGGTGTCTTGGTGGAAAGTGTCTGCACTGGCAATAAGGACGGTGCCAAGAAGGACTGCACTGAAGTACATGCCGGTGCCGAAAAAGTCTGTGCCGTGGAGTACAGAAGAGTCATAGTTGGAGCCGAAGGAGACTGCACCTCTACTGACTGTGCCGTTAGGGGTTGTGACAGAACTGTCAGAACTGTAGTTGTCTGCACCAGGAACTCCGGTGCCGATATTGATAAAGGAGACATGGCTGTAGTCAGGATAATTTGGGGTGGTGCCGAGCTTGGAGCCGACAGAGTCACAGGTGGCAGCGCCAGAGTAGTAATCAATTTCACCTTCTTGTGAGTCGACTCCCTATAATCTCCAGAGGAAGAAGAAGGGAGTGACTTCAATGAAGAAGAGGAAGAATGCCTCTTGTGGGGTTTAACAGGAGGGGTTGAGCCCTCTGACCCAGTAATAGCCTCAGGGAAAGGAGACTTGAGGAGACCTTTCAAAATTAACTTATTCTTCCTCTCATTGAGAGTTCTGGTAGAGGTTTTTACACATCCCACACGGAGGATCTACAGTCAAGTGGGAGACATTAAGACAGTAGACACATAAGTCATGGCCATTGGAAAGTGGTAACTTATGGCCTCAATCCTTACACTGCTTGAAACCAATGGAACTTTTCTTATCTGACATAGTTGGTGTGGAGAAGAAGCACACTAGCAAAAGGAAGAATAATGGCTACCCAAGAAAAGGGTAAAAAGGAGAAAAAGAAGGATTACCAATGATGGTAATGGAGAATTACCAAAAGATAAGAAAAAAAGGAAAATAAAGGGAAAAGACTATAGGGAGAGAATCTAAAGTGTGCTATAGGTAGGAAACTATTAGAATAAACTTTTGAGAAGAAAATTTAGAGGAATAACAACATATATATATATATATATATATATATATATATATATATATTGTCAAAAAATTAGACACTTAGCTGAGCGGGTGGCTTGACACAGCTGTTCAGCAATGCAGCAAATGAGATCTGAGGGAATGGGGAGCAGAGCATTCTGGGTAGGACCTTGACTTGAGAGTTTTTGGCTGACGTGAGCTTGATATTGGCCAGCTCGGTTCTGAGGATGGAACCGATAACTTATCAGTAAGGAATGAACGAAGATTAACAACATCAAGAGCCTTAGAGTAGCTAGCTTTGGGGTGTCTGGTGGTAGTGTAACTACTTTATAGTCTGGGCAGAAGGGGGTGTAGCCAATAAATCTGTGCCAGCCTTTCCCAGGTGTGTGTCTGTGTGTGTGTATGTGTGTGTGTGTGTGTGTGTGTGTGTGTGTGTGTGTGTGTGTGTGTGTGTGTGTGTCTGAAAACCAAACCTCAAAGAGTGTGTGTGTCAGTTATTGGAGCAGAGACACAAAACACTGGTTTCTCAGAGAGAGTGGTGGAGGACTTGGCTTGGACATTCAGCTGAGAAGTCAACTGTATAGCTGTATAGCTGTGTCTGTGGGGAGTCTTACTGGAGATCTGGAGAGATGGGGAAAACCAGTGCCTGAACTAAGTGTGTTCCCTGTGTGCTCTTAAGGGAAATTGTGCTTGATGCAGAGAGCTGCATCTGGAAATACTTGGTGTATGCATTTTAGTTCCAAGTGAATGTCCCTCTCCAGTGTCAGTGGTGAGGATTCAGGCTGCTTGATTACTGGCCCAGAGTGGGGACATCATAACCTCCCATATGCTTCATGCCATTCTTCCATTCAGTATCACTGTCTCCTTTTAATTCACTGCATGTCCTGAATCCCACTTGTAGATTAATGTGTGTGTATGTATCTTTAAGAAGCTATCTGAGGCTTGCACAAGTGTATAAATACTGAGCACTTGTGAGCCTGACTGCCATTTTATAATAAGCTGTTGAGATGTAAGCATGTATGTCTGTAAGATCTGTCTGTTAATCAGTTCATTTATATTTTATAATGCTGCTATCCATCCTGATGTGTTTCTATGTAATAAAGCATCTAAATGAACTAACGTGTCTGTTCGTCTTCTATGTTAGAGAAGGATGAGAGACATGGTGTCAGACGTGGGATGTCTAAAAGGAGATGGTGTCAGCAAAAGGAATGGCTAAAATGATTTGTTGCCAAAAAGAGTTCCATTTTCTCCAGTTTGAGTCTGAGAGGCATCTGGTTGATATTGGAAGAATATACAGGAGTGGATCATCCCTACTGCAAAACAGGTCAGAAGGGAATTTCAGATATTAAAACTTGCTCAAATAATTTTTTACTCTCAAAATATGAAATAAAGCATGCAGAATGCTCTACATGATATTTAAATAAATCAATATGTCTGATATTAATAAAAATATTCAAATTACTAAGGAAAATGTTTGAAATAAGGTCCAAATTACATAAAACTATTAAAATAAAAGAAAATGACCACATTTTCACTAAGCACATATTTTTTGTATTAATTAAAGATATTCAAATTATCAGAAGTGTATGAAGTGTTTGCATGTTTGCGCAGTATTACAGTAAAGTTACTTCACAAGATATAGCCATTTCAGAGCATATTTCGCAAAGCACAGTATTTTAAAGAGTTTCTTGTGCATTTTAATGTTATTACAAGCTGCTGTGTGTGCTTGTTTGTACATAATTACAAGGGCCATATTTTCAGTGTATGACCAAGTGCACAATTTGTTGGCATGCTAGACGGATTTTGAAAATCCAGTACACTTGTATTTGATGATAATATTGCAGAGAACTGGAGAGTGTTTGAGTAAGATTATGACATTTTTATACAGGCTGCATTTTCAGCTAAAGATGACCATACAAGGGCATTTATTCTACATAATTTAGCTGGCTTAGAAGCCATTTGCATATGCACCTGCTATCTTTGCAGGAGAGGGGGAAAACCATCCTACTGTTGTACCGGCTGAGTCAAGGGAGGACCCTGAGTGCTTAAAATGTAAATTTAGAGAAATGAGTAACCCCCAGGCAAACATTACAATGGAAAGGCAAAAGTCTGGTGGAACTTTTGCAGCATATACAACACCCTTGTTTCTCAAGGCTAAAACATGCAAATTTGGTGATTTAGGGGATGTGGTGATAAAAGACAGACTTGCATTTTTTATTATATGCACTTAAAAGTACATTTTAGTCGAAATTAGTCTAATTCAAGTCAAAAAGTGTTTGTTTGCTGTTTAATTTAATTGTTTGGCTGCCCACTAAAGTGTGCTAGCCTGTACTACTGACTTATTGCCTTTTCTGTATTTCTGTGTGTTTCTATTTAAAAACAAAAAAAAAAACAAAAAAATATTTCTTGTTTTCCTGCCTCTCCTAAACTAGTTAGACCAGTTTACAGGCCTTGCTGTATCCTGAGCTGTGTTGTAGTTCCTGTGTTGTCCATTGCCTTACTTGGATAGAAGGAAGTTTCTTAGCTCACCAGTGGGAGTGGGGAGCCTTGAATAGCCTACCTGTCCTTGAGGGAAGTGACCTCAGCACAAGAAGCTGTAGTAATTGGTCATTTTGAACCATTTCTAGCTCTTTTGAAGTTCCCTGGTTAAAATCTGCCTCTGGCATTTTTTTGAAGCCATATTGCTCAGACACAGCTCCACGTGGTCCTGTTGAGTCTTCCTGGCTACAGAAAACTGAAAAAAGCGACTGCTTTCCTGATTAAGTATCCTGCTGTTTTTTATATTTGTTTTACCTTCTACTGCTTACCTAGAGCAAGCTTTAACTGTTTTCATAGTTATTTACTGCATTTTTTATTATCTGCACTTAAAAGTACATTTTAGTCTAAATTAGTCTAATTCAAGTCGAAAAGTGTTTGTTTGCTGTTTAATTTAATTGTTTGGCTGCCCACTAAAGTGTGCTAGCCTGTACTACTGACATTGCCTTTTCTGCATTTAGCGTGGAGTTGCCACTAGAGCACCATCGGGCAGCGCCGGTTAAACAAGGTTAAACTATTTCTGGCTCTGTAAAGTGTGCTCTTCATTTTTTCCCTCAGAACTGCTCTACTTGTAATCTAAACAGTCTATTCTCTATCTGTAAAGCTCAGCACTTGTTCCTAAAGCATTTTTAGTCAGGTAAAGCACTTCTATATTATACAAAGTACTTCACTAGCTTAAAACCCCCTTGAGTACCCACTTCCCTATAGGTCCTTTCTGACTCAGTTACACAGCAAACTTTTTCATTTCTTCTAGCATGTCAAAGGGTCAGTTGCTAGCGTCCTCTCCTGCTCAGCTGGTGAATCTGGGAATATTGAGGCAATGTTACAATTGCCTCATGTACACAGACAACCCTCTCCTCCTCCCACAAAACACAAATACATGCGAGAGATGCAACTATATAGCCAAACTGGAGGCTGAGCTCTCTCAACTCAGGACTGGCAAAACCAGACAGGAGGAGAAGGTAACCACACACACCATAAACCCAGTCTCACATAGAACTATCACAACTACAAATCAAACACATAAACACACAAAGACATACTTGGAGGCACTGATCAAAAATCTACCAAAACAGCAGAGGCCTCCAAAGCAGACACCCAAACAACTGCCACCTCATGACATAACACAAGCAACACATAGATCACAAAGTCAGTGTGCAAATCAGTCACAGCCCTTAAGGTCAAACACAATGCCAGACACACTTGTCATAGGTAACTCCATAGTCAGACACACTGACGTCCCACTCACCAGACTGAACAAGGAGAGGGTCACAGTAAGCTGCCTGTCGGGCGCTAGAATCCACCACATAACACAAGCACTCAGGTCACTCCACAGCAAGTACGAGTATGACTCAGTCATTGTCCATGCTGGTGTGAATGACCTGAGACGTACCTCCCTGGACTACATGAAAAGAGACATAAAGGAGCTCTCAGATTATGTAGCCCAGGCTGGTATGACCCTGACCCTGAGCAGTATCCTACCTTCACCAAGAATGATGCCACAATACAGAGACAAAATGATCAGTTTTAATAATTGGCTTAATTTCTGGTGTCATTCTAAGGGGATCCAATGTCTGTCTGCCTGGAATGACATGCTTGACAAGCCACGCTGCTTCCCAAGGGATGGCTTGCACCTGTCACCCCTGGGTTTCTGGATATTGGCAAAGGCTCTTGCCACCCCCATACTGCCTTTTTTAGACAAGGCTCAAATTCTAAACCCACCGCCCTAGAAAACAATAATGGAAAAAAACTAAGGGTAATGCTGCTCAATGCCAGAAGTCTAAATCTCAAGATGCACTCCCTCGAAGCCCTCCTCAGTATGGAGAACATTGATGTCTGTGCTGTGACTGAAACCTGGTTCAAGGCTCCTGAGAGCACCCCAGCACTATCAGGTTTTACCTCATATCATGCGTTCCGGCCCCAAAACCCAGACTGTACCACAAAAGGAGGGGGTGTATCCATATTCATCAAGGATACCCACACCTCTAGGATGGTGGCAACTCACGAAGTATCAGAGACCATTCAGGTGCAATTAACCATAGGCAAAACTGCTCTACAGTTTCTAGCATGTTACAGGCCACCCTCTCAAACTCAGGAACCCCACACAGCCTTCCTGAAGACACTGGAGAGTATAAATGTTTCTCCAAACACCATCATATTGGGTGACTTCAACTACCCAAACATAGACTGGGAACATTACTCAAGCCCAAATACCCTAGCCTCAAAATTCCTGGAGTTCATAAACTCAAATGCTATGGAACAACTTGTCACCATTCCCACAAGAGGTGAAAATATACTAGACCTGATCATCACAAACATGGGGACAAAATTCTCCACACCAGAAGTATATCACTCATTGGTGAGATCAGACCATAAACTAATCTCACTGGAGATCCACATCCCGCCCCCACCCCCAACAAAAAAGACCACAGTGAAGAACTTCTCAAAAGCCAACTTCACACTTCTTAAGACTGGTGTGGTATCCTTCAAGGCCCCTGAGCCATTGGAAACCACAACCCACACTGCTGAATCCCTTACAAATGCTTTCTACGAGCACCTCCAGGATTGCATGGATCAAGCAATCCCAAATAAAATCAAGACCCTTTCCACCAAAGGCAAGCGCCCGATCTGGTGGACCCCAGCCATAAACAAACTTTACAACAAGAGGAGAAAGCTACTACAAGATAGAGCAAAATCCCTAAAAGGGAAGACATCTCTGATCAATACTAGTAAAGAACTACGATCACTCATAAAATCATCCAAGGCCAACTTTGAGAGAAAAATCGCCAAGGACTCAAAAGACAATCATAAGGCCTTCTTTAGCTATGTTAGAAATCTGGGTGGAAACTCCCAGATATGCTCAGAATTAGTTCAAAATGATACAAAAATCACTGAACCCACAGACATTGCAAACATACTGGCAGACAGGTTCAGTGAAAATTTCTCCCCTCCCTCCCCCCAAAAGGAGAAATATCTATCCCAGCAGAGTGTAGCCTCCCAATCATCTCAAATGCCCAGGTGAGAGCTGCTCTCTCTAAAGCTAAAAACACAGCATCAATGGGACCGGATGGCGTCTCTGGCTGTGTGCTACACGAACTCAATGAGGAACTAAACCCACACATAAGGCTGCTGTTTAATTTTAGCCTTACCACAGGATATGTACCCAAAGAGTGGCGTACGGCAACTGTGGTCCCACTCCACAAAGGCAGTGCTTCTACGGACCCTGGTAATTACCGCCCATAAGCTTAACAAGCCTGGTCTGCAACGCTATGGAGAGGATCATAATGGAACTCATAAATAAAGACATAGGGGACCTACAGACATTGGATCCTACCCAATTTGGCTTTGTCAAGGGCAGATCATGCCTCTTGAACTTGGTCGACTTTTTTGAAACAGTCACCAAGGCTTGCAAAAGCTTTCGACACAATACCCCACTCGGGTATCATAGAAAAGCTCACCAGCTTAAATGTAAACCCATATGTCACATGATGGGTTGCAAACTGGCTCAAGGACAGAACCCACAGGGTTAGAGTTGCTGGTGCCATGTCAGACTCCAAGCCGGTCACAAGCGGTGTCCCACTGGGCTCAGTCCTGGGCCCCCTCTTGTTCGGCATCTACTTTTCAGAAGTGCAGGCAAACATAGGAGGATTGTGGCTGACAAAGTTTGCAGATGACTGCAAACTGGGCGCCATAGTTGAAAATCCATCAGACACAGATATCCTTCAGAGAGGTCTCATAGAAATGGATAACTGGTGCCAGAGCCATGGCCTTAAGCTAAACGCCAAAAAATGTATAGTCATACCCTTTGGCAAAAACAAGGTAACCCCAAGTTATCACATAGGTGGCAATCCATTAAGCACAGAAGAGGTTATCAGGGACCTGGGGACCCAAGTTGACAGTAACCTTTCTTTTGACACTCACATTGCCAAAGTGGTTAGGAGGACCTTCTACATTGCCCACCTGATTATGAAGGGATTCACATCCAGATCAAGGGAGGTCATTGTTCCCCTGTACTCTTCACTTATCAGACCAATGATTGAGTACAATGCCCCATTCGGAATGTATCTTACCCGACACCTGCAGCAATTGGAAAGACCCCAAAAGTTCCTCACCAAAAGGATAAAGGGGCTCAAAAATATGCCATATGCTGCCCGACTGAAGAAACTCCAGCTCTATTCAGTCGCATACCGTCTGCTCAGAGGTGACCTGTGCCTGACATACAAGGCCATGTCCAACCCGGAATTAATGGACATGCTCCACCTCAAAAAATCCAAATCCACCAGAGCCACAAGAGCAAGAGACTTAAACCTCAACATGGATATAAATAGGACGTGCTGGAGGGACAGATTCATCACCCAGAGACTGTCTATGCTGTGGAACAGAATCCCGGTCCATGTGAGACAGAGCACCTCGCTGGCTCTGTTCAAGAGGAATCTTGACCAGTGGATGGGAGATTGTAGGTTTACCCCGGGGATCATCTCTGTGTCACTGCTGGACAGAGGCACGGCAAACTAATGGGTATAGTATTCTTCAACCTAAGGGGTGGTGAAAGCCACACAACTCTGGCTAGGCTTATAAATGCCCTAGGGCAGACAGCCTAGTATGACCCTATGAACCTATGAACCTATTGTGTGTGATATTAAGGATTATGCTGTGAGAATGATTTTGCTTCGTGACAGTGATATAACTTTGAATAAGGCCATTGAGATTTGTCAGATATACGAGCTCACAGAAAAGCACACAGATATGCTTACAAATGAGAAATGCATGCTTCCAGTAACCTCTAGAGCTCATGTTGATAGTGTGCAGCACATGGTTAAAAGAAACAGGCCCAAGCACATGACTGTAACTGTAGTCTGCAGCACTCACTGGTAAACCCCAGAGCTTTCCAGCAAGTTCCAGATTTTGCACAGTCTCAGTGAAGCATAAGAGTTAGTCAGCAAACTCAAAGCATGGGCCCCAACCTAGTTTCATTGCCAACTGTCGTAACTGTGGTGGAAGTCATGAATCTGAAAGAGAAAAATGTTTATCTTTTGGTCAGCAGTGCCACAAATGCAATAAATGGAATCATTTTAAGAGATATTGTAAATCAAAGGGCACACATTCTTTCATTAAAAGGGAACATTCAAAGAAACGAGTTGATCATTTAGAAAGCTGCAACCCTAGTTTTTATGTTGGTGGTGTGTCAGGGTTTTAAGAAACAGACAATGCAGTAGATTTATGGGCAAAGACTTAAGTATTTTGTACTGTTCAGATAAAGGAAAACCCATAGAGCTCAAAGTTGATACAGGTTCCAAGTGCAATATTATGTCTGCAGAAACGTTTGCTAGAGTATGTGATGGTGAAAGGCTTAATTTGGCATAGTGTACAAAGCTTGTTGGTTATGGAGGTGAAGAAATTCAAATTGAAAGCTTAGTAGTGCTTTCATGTACTTTGCTGGGAGAAGTTATGACTTGTTATTTTATGTGGACAAGAGGCACATTCAGTCATTATTAGGGCTTAGAGACAGTTTAAAAACGGGACTGCTTTCATTTAATAAGGAAATCCATCATGTTAGCTCAAAAGACCACAACTCTAATTTTGTCCAACATATTTTTTCTACCTATGCTAATCTTTTTGAAGACAAACTAGGCACGTTTCCTTATGTATACTCCATGAAGTTAGACCCAATGTTAGTCCAGTTATCAGGCCAGCCTGGAAAGTTCCAATAGCTATGCAGAACAGATTCAAAGCCAAGCTAGATAAAATGGTGCAGCAAGGTATGATTTGTCCAGTTGAAGAACCAATTGAATGGGTATCTTCCATTGTAGTAGCTCATGAGAAAAGCTCAGATGACATCAGAATATGTATTGATCCATGAGATTTGAACAATGCACTTAAAAGACCTCATCATCCAGTGTGTACAGTTGAAGAAGTTGCAGCTTTGATGCCAAATGCCACTTTTTTTTCTGTATTAGATGCAAAGAGTTCTTTTTGGTAAATTTGCTTGACAAGAAATCCTCATTGCTTACTACGTTCAGTACTCCTTTTGGCAGGTACAGATTTTTGAGAATGCCATTTGGGATACATTCTGCAAGTGAAGTCTTTCAGCATGCAATGGAGAAAATTTTTTCTGGGTATCCTTGTGCTATTATAGTAGACGACATACTAGTAGAAGGTAATGATGAAATTGAGCATGACAGAAACCTCAGAAAAGTTCTGGAAAGAGCATGTCAAGTGAATCTTAAGCTCACTCCACAATAATGCAAATTCAGGCTATGAGAAGTCACTTATGTTGATCATTTATTTACCAGTATGACCAGACCCTTCTAAGCAAACAGCCATTCTCGAGATGCCAGCTCCAGACAATGTTCAAGCCCTGCAATGTTTTCTTGGCATGGTTACCTACCTAGACAAATTCATTCCAGACTTGAGTCAAATATCAGCACCACTTAGAGAGCTAACATATAAAGATGTATCCTGGTCTTGGTTAGAACAGCACCAAAGAGCATTTGATGTCCTGAAACAGAGAATTGCCAGTCCACCAACTCTCAGATACTATGATGTTCACAAGCCAGTTACTCTTTCATGTGATGCTTCAAAATTTGGTTTAGGTGCAGTCATTCTACAAGAGGGTTACTCTGTTGTCTATGCATTGAGAACTCTTACCCAAACTGAAATGCAGTATGCTCAGATTGAGAAAGAGCTTTTGGCAATTGTTTGCATGTTCAAAGTTCCATGATTATGTTTATGTTAGACCTGTCCTAATCAAAACAAATCACCAACCTATAGTCACTATTTTGAGAAAGCCTATGCATACAGCTCCAGCCAGATTTTAATGTATGATGTTGAGATTGCAAAAGTACAATTTCACTCTTGTTTACAAGAAAGGCAAACTTCTTATCACCCCGAATCACCACTGAACAGCATAGGTTCATAGGTTCATACTAGGCTATCTGCCCTAGGGCATTTATAAGCCTAGCCAGAGTTGTGTGGCTTTCACCACCCCTTAGGTTGAAGAATACTATACCCATTAGTTTGCCGTGCCTCTGTCCAGCAGTGATACAGAGACGATCTCCCATCCACTGGTCAAAATTCCTCTTGAACAGAGCCAGCGAGGTGCTCTTTCTCACATGGACCGGGATTCTGTTCCACAGCATAGGGAGTCTCTGGGTGATGAATCTGTCCCTCCAGCACGTCCTATTTATATCCGTGTTGAGGTTTAAGTCTCTTGCTCTTGTGGCTCTGGTGGATTTGGATTTTTTGAGGTGGAGCATGTCCATTAATTCCGGGTTGGACATGGCCTTGTATGTCAGGCACAGGTCACCTCTGAGCAGACGGTATGCGACTGAATAGAGCTGGAGTTTCTTCAGTCGGGCAGCATATGGCATATTTTTGAGCCCCTTTATCCTTTTGGTGAGGAACTTTTGGGGTCTTTCCAATTGCTGCAGGTGTCGGGTAAGATACATTCGAATGGGGCATTGTACTCAATCATTGGTCTGATAAGTGAAGAGTACAGGGGAACAATGACCTCCCTTGATCTGGATGTGAATCCCTTCATAATCAGGTGGGCAATGTAGAAGGTCCTCCTAACCACTTTGGCAATGTGAGTGTCAAAAGAAAGGTTACTGTCAACTTGGGTCACCAGGTCCCTGATAACCTCTTCTGTGCTTAATGGATTGCCACCTATGTGGTAACTTGGGGTTACCTTGTTTTTACCAAAGGGTATGACTATACATTTTTTGGCGTTTAGCTTAAGGCCATGGCTCTGGCACCAGTTATCCGTTTCTATGAGACCTCTCTGAAGGATATCTGTGTCTGATGGATTTTCAACTATGGCGCCCAGTTTGCAGTCATCTTCAAACTTTGTCAGCCACAATCCTCCTATGTTTGCCTGCACTTCTGAAAAGTAGATGCCGAACAAGAGGGGGCCCAGGACTGAGCCCTGTGGGACACCGCTTGTGACCGGCTTGAGCCCTGTGGGACACCGCTTGTGACCGGCTTGGAGTCTGCATGGCACCAGCAACTCTAACCCTGTGGGTTCTGTCCTTGAGCCAGTTTGCAACCCATCTTGTGACATATGGGTTTACATTTAAGCTGGTGAGCTTTTCTATGATACCCGAGTGGGGTATTGTGTCGAAAGCTTTTGCAAGGTCAAGGTAGGCTGTGTGAACTGCCTTACCCTCATCAATGGCCTTGGTGACTGTTTCAAAAAAGTCGACCAAGTTCAAGAGGCATGATCTGCCCTTGACAAAGCCGAATTGGATAGGATCCAATGTCTGTAGGTCCCCTATGTCTTTATTTATGAGTTCCATTATGATCCTCTCCATAGCTTTGCAGACCAGGCTTGTTAAGCTTATGGGGCGGTAATTACCAGGGTCCATAGAAGCACCGCCTTTGTGGAGTGGGACCACAGTTGCCGTACGCCACTCTTTGGGTACGTCTCCTGTGGTAAGGCTAAGATTAAACAGCAGCCTTATGTGTGGGTTTAGTTCCTCATTGAGTTCGTGTAGCACACAGCCGGGGACAACATCCGGTCCCATTGATGCTGTGTTTTTAGCTTTAGAGAGAGCAGCTCTCACCTGGGCATTTGAGATGATTGGGAGGCTACACTCTGCTGGGATAGATATTTCTCCTTTTGGGGAGGGAGGGGAGAAATTTTCACTGAACCTGTCTGCCAGTGTGTTTGCAATGTCTGTGGGTTCAGTGATTTTTGTATCATTTTGGACTAATTCTGAGCATATCTGGGAGTTTCCACCCAGATTTCTAACATAGCTAAAGAAGGCCTTATGATTGTCTTTTGAGTCCTTGGCGATTTTTCTCTCAAAGTTGGCCTTGGATGATTTTATGAGTGATCGTAGTTTTTTACTAGTATTGATCAGAGATGTCTTCCCTTTTAGGGATTTTGCTCTATCTTGTAGTAGCTTTCTCCTCTTGTTGTAAAGTTTGTTTATGGCTGGGGTCCACCAGATCGGGCGCTTGCCTTTGGTGGAAAGGGTCTTGATTTTATTTAGGATTGCTTGATCCATGCAATCCTGGAGGTGCTCGTAGAAAGCATTTGTAAGGGATTCAGCAGCGTGGGTTGTGGTTTCCAATGGCTCAGGGGCCTTGAAGGATACCACACCAGTCTTAAGAAGTGTGAAGTTGGCTTTTGAGAAGTTCTTCACTGTGGTCTTTTGTTGGGGGTGGGGGGGGCGGGATGTGGATCTCCAGTGAGATTAGTTTATGGTCTGATCTCACCAATGAGGGATATACTTCCGGTGTGGAGCATTTTGTCCCCATGTTTGTGATGATCAGGTCTAGTATATTTTCACCTCTTGTGGGAATGGTGACAAGTTGTTCCATAGCATTTGAGTTTATGAACTCCAGGAATCTTTGGGCTAGGGTATTGGGGCTTGAGTAATGTTCCCAGTCTATGTTTGGGTAGTTGAAGTCACCCAATATGATGGTGTTTGGAGAGACATTTATACTCTCCAGTGTCCTCAGGAAGGCTGTGTGGGGTTCCTGAGTTTGAGAGGGTGGCCTGTAACATGCTACAATCTGTAGAGCAGTTTTGCCTATGGTTAATTGCACCTGAATGGTCTCTGATGCTTCGTGAGTTGCCACCAGCCTGGAGGTGTGGGTATCCTTGATGAATATGGATACATCCCCTCCTTTTGTGGTACGGTCCGGGTTTTGGGGCCGGAACGCATGATATGAGGTAAAACCTGATAGTGCTGGGGTGCTCTCAGGAGCCTTGAACCAGGTTTCAGTCACAGCACAGACATCGATGTTCTCCATACTTAGGAGGGCTTCGAGGGCGTGCATCTTGAGATTTAGACTTCTGGCATTGAGCAGCATTACCCTTAGTTTTTTTCCATTATTGTTTTCTAGGGCGGTGGGTTTAGAATTTGAGCCTTGTCTAAAAAAGGCAGTATGGGGGTGGCAAGAGCCTTTGCCAATATCCGGAAACCCAGGGGTGACAGGTGCAAGCCGTTCCTTGCGAAGCAGCGTGGCTTGTCAAGCATGTCATTCCAGGCAGACAGACATTGGATCCCCTTAGAATGACATCAGAAATTAAGCCAATTATTAAAACTGATCATTTTGTCTCTGTATTGTGGCATCATTCCTGGTGAAGATGAGAATAAGAACCTTGATTTCTGAAGTCATGGAAGTGAGAAATTTTTCTTCCACATGTCTTGATGAGCTGAGAGATCATACAGCCACAAATCCAGTTTTACATAGGGTCAACCACTTTATTCAACAAGGATGGCTGTCAAAGCAATCTAGTTTACCTTAAGAAGTGCAACCTTATTTTCCATACAGAGATGAGATTTTGTCTGACATGGTATCATTATGAAAGATTCGAAAGTAATTGATCCAAAGTCCTTGTAACAAGATTACATTACTATCTCGCATCGTGGTCACCCTGGAGCAGACTCTACCAAAAGAAGGGTGAGAGGTAAAGTATTTTGGCCTTCTATGTTACAAGATATTGAGAGTACTTTCTTCTTGTTCTGTGTGTAATAGTACTAAGTCACATAAACAGAAAGAACCACTTCAACTAAACTAGATTATATGCTTGTGTCTTAGGGCATCTATAATCTGCCCCTATCCGTAATGGCCACAGCTGACAAACCAGGGATGAATTTGTGATTTCCCTTCCATTCGTTCAAACTGCATTTGAATAGGCTTAGGGAAGAGCTCTACTTCACATGAATGGGGGGTCTGCTCTAGAGAAGGAGTAATGTCTGAAACACTTACCTGTGCTGCCAGCATGTTTTGTTTATGTAGTAGACAAGGTTTCAGTCCTTAGATTGGGTAATTCTACTGTTGTTTGCACTGCAAATGAGTAGCAGATCCATCAGGGCTGGATCAGAGAATGCCTTGTAGGTTAAGCATAGATTGCTTCCTCAGTAGTCTGTAGGAGACTGAGTACAGAGACAGGTCTTTGGGGCAGTCTGAATAGGACATGTTATTTACACTCTGCATTTTTTTTATGAAGAACCTTTATACTTGTTTCAGCTGTTGCAAGTGCCTGGTCAGATACATGCTGAAGGGTGCATTGTACAAGATTATTGGTCTGCTGAAGGCTAAGTAAAGTGGGGCTATGATCTGCTTAGATCTGGATGGCATGCCCTAACTTATAAGTTGTGCCATACTGATAGATTTTCTCACCACCACGGACACATGGTGATCAAAGGTCGGGTTACTGCCAACCTGATTTCTGAAGTATCTTATCACTGGGTGTACTCTTAGGGAAGTGTTGTCAATGTTGTAATTTTCAGGGACAGTTGTCTTCTCAAAGGATGTAATCATGCATTTTTTTGCATTGAATTTTAGGCCATGGCTCTGACACCAGTTATTTGTCTGTCAGACCCTCCTGGCAGATATGTATATCTTTGGAGTTTCAATGATTGTACCCAGCTTGAAATCATCAGCAATTTTTTTTCAGCCAAAGGCCCTCTACATTAGGCTTGACTTCAGAGAAGTATACTCTGAGCAGGAGAGGGCCCACTATATTCTGAACAGGAAGGGTCCAGAAATATTCCAACCAGGAGAGGTGATCCATTCCATGTTACTTTCACTTTTGTATCCTCTGCCTCACTGTGTTGCATGCCTGTTTTTCATGTGATACTGCTTCCATCTTTATAGCTGGTGCCCCCCAGTGGTGGCTGGTGACTTCAAATCAAAGAGGGGCTGCAGGAGACAGCTGAATGCTTGGGGCCAACGAGAAGGTGTGTGACCAACTAGAAAGGGGCTGAGCTATGCTCAAAACCACAAAAAAATGGGACTTTAATTAAATATGCTGACCTGGGTGCCAAACCGTCATTATGAGAGTCCAATCAAGACAAAATAAGTGGAGAGGAAGAAAAAAATTTTTAGTAACATGCTGAAAAAAAAAGAATGAAAGAAAAAAAAAAAGAAAATGCTGTCCCATATTTTTTCAGTTCATATGCTTTATACCTTCAGCATGTGTCACTTTATTGCTTTCTTACATGTCTTTTTGGGAAGGACAGTACATATAGGTAACTATTGTAAAGTTCTGATAAGGACAGATGTCATTACAGACTTGTGTAATGCTGCTGTCTGTTGAAAAAAGCTGTGCATTATTAAAATTTGCTTGTGCGGCCACAGTGGTGCAACGTGCACAGGATGTGGGGTTGCACCCCTTGCAACATGCATGCCACTCTTCCATTTCATTTTACTATCACCTTTTTATGAACTGTTCCCTTCATTTCCTAATTACACTCTTCCATTTAATATCATTTTCACCTCTCTATCCATTGCTTCTCTAAACCCTGCACAAAACTTCTCCCTTTGATATTCCTTTCATCCTTCTATCTACTTCCCCTGTCATCCCATGTCCTGCATGGCACTCTTCTTTTTGAAGTTACAGTCACATTTTTTATCCATTGCTCCCCTCACATCCTTTACCCCACTCATACATTCAGTATTACTTTCCCCTTTTTGTCCACTGCTCCCATCACCTTCTGCATTCCACTCTTCATTTGATGTTACTTTCACATTTTAACCACAGTTCCCTTCATGTCCTACATGCCACTCTTTCACTTAATATTGCTTACACCTTTTTATCAACTTTTCCCTTACATCCTGCCTGTCACTCTGATTCAATATTGTATTCACATTTTTATCCACTGTTCCCCTCATGTCCTGAACACCACTCCTACATTAAATATTACTTTCACCTTTTCATCTAAGACTTCTTTCACATCCTGCAGGCCACTCCTCCAGTAGATATTACTTTCATCTTTTAACCCACTGCTCTTTTCATGTCCTGCATGCCACCCTTCTATTTGATATTATTTTCTCCTTTTTATTCTCTGGTCATCTGATGTCGTGTATGACACTCTTCCATTTGACATTAAATTTCAGCATTTTATCCACAGCTTCTCTCATGTCCTGCATGCCACTTTTCTGTTTATTACTTTCACCTTTATGTCACTGTTCCATTGACATCCTGCATAACACTCTTCTGTTTGATATTGCTTTGACCTTTATATCTAGTGTTTTGCTTAGATGCTGTACTGCACTCTTCCATTCAATACTGCATTCTCCTTTTTCCCGCTGTTGGCCTCACATCCCATATGGCAATCATCCACTCAGTATTACTTTTACTATTTTATCCTGAACTCCCATCACTTCCTGTTTGCCACTCCTTTGTTCAATATTACTTTCATGTTTTTGCCATCTGTGCCGTTGCCATCTTGGATGTCCCTTTTCCTTTTGATATTACTTTCGTTTTTTTATCCTAGCTTCCGTCACATCTTCCAGGGCACTCTTCCATTCAATATTTCTTTCACTATTTTATCCCGTTTCCCTCATGTCCCTCATGCCACTCTTTTGTTCGATATTACTTCCACCTTTCCTGTCCACTGTTCTACTACTTTCTGCACACCACTGTTCCATTCAGTATTGCGTTCACCTTCATCTTGCATGCCACTCTTACATTCAGTTTTGCTACTCCTCTCATGTCCTGTATGCTCATCTTTGATTTGATATAACTTTCAATTTTTTTCATTGCTCCCTTCAAGTCCTGCATGCAACTCTTATATTTAACATTAATTCACCTTTTCTATTATTTATTTATTTGTTTATTTATTTATTTTTTATTAAAGGAAAACTCCATCTTCTCCTACAGTTTAACTCAACTCTTAGGTCAGTTTTCTCCCTATAATATAATTCCAGCACTGTGTGTAGTGCCTGAAACCTCCTTGTACTTTGCAAAACTTTCATTTCCCTTGGTATCAAAGGAAGGGAAAGACCACCCACTTTTTTTAGGTTCAACTTCTCACATAAATTGCGGAGGAATTTGTCTACACTTGCATGACATAACACAGGCACAGAGAAATTTGTAGTCAGGAGCTCAGACTGCTGTAAACAAGACAGAGGTGTGAAACTGTTTTCCGTTGTTTTTATTGTAGACAGGAAGATAACTTAGACGACTAGAGACCTCTGAGCTTCCCAAAAACCATAGGTTGCCTGTTTGTTTGCTTGATTATAGTATTTACTGCACTTTTTATCGTGTTCTGCTTATTTAATATTGCATTTTAATACTGTAAACTAAACAGCACTGTTTGCACTGCATTTGCCTGCTTACTGTGCCTATTAAATCATTTTCTGCTGCTGTTTTCACTATTTACAAAGCTTTTTTTGCTATTTTCACTGTTTACAAAGTAATTCTTGCTACTTTTCACTGTTTGCAAAGCACCAGTTTGGTTTGTTCTGCTTTCCCGCCAAGCAGTGTTTCAAATAACTGATTTGTTTGCTGTTTAAAACATTCTTTAGTGTCTCCTTGCAGTTTTTCTACTGTTTAAAACATTTTTTAGTGTCTCACTGTGTTTAAAACATTTTTAGTGTTTCTCGCTTAAATTAGTGTAGCTAGTAGCTGTAGCATAGTCCAGATACAGGTTTGCTATGTCCAAGTGTATTTGTAGTGGCTGTTGTAATCTGAGCACATTGTGAGAGAATCGTGCTGATTGGAACCTGTCTGGTAAAGGGTGATTGGTCTAGGGCTTAGAGTAAGCACCCTCCTTGGTTCTTTTGATTTTTTGAAAGTTTTTTTTTAAGTTTTTATCTTCTGGTATTTAAGCCCTGTATTTCAGCAGGTTTCTGTTTATATGTGCTTTGTGCAGCACCGCTCACTGCTGTACAATTATGCACTATAGCTGGACAGATAATTTCTACAATTATTCCCTTAAATACAGCTGTAGAACATTAGTATGCTCCTCATCTTTAGTACATCTCCAGTCTAAGAAGAATTGCTAGTGCGCTGTGACCTATTAAACCACCAGCCAAACCCCCCAGGAGAAATACCCATCTATAATGCACCTCCTAGATCAGTCCTGAAAGCACCCTCTTTGTGATAGCATTTCTTCAAACCTAGCATTATGGACAGTTGGACTACCTTTGTTTCTCCTGCCAGTATTGTTGACTTGGCTTTCCTGAGGCAGTGTAGCTACTGCCTTATGTACACTGGCAACCCTCTACTAATAATTCACTCTAGTACTAAGTGCAAAAGATGTCTCTACACCAAGAATCTTGAATCTCTGCTCTCTCACACTCAAAACAGTAACACCGAAGAGGGTGTCAACTTACCCATCATTACTCATGCACCTAGTACCACTACTCATACACATAAATTTGCATCCAACACATAAATCAACATACGTGGAGGTTCTCTCAGAAACTTACCAAAACACCAGAGACCTCCAAAACAAAACACTGCTACAACTAACATAATTCCGACAGTACCCAAGACACATAGCAACACCAGTGTCTCACCAACCAAACCCTTAAGGCATAACACTCAAAAAAACAATTTTCTTGTCATTGGAAACTCCACAGTGAGACACACAGACATCCCATTCACCAAGTTAGATGAGGAGAAAGTCATTGTCAGTTGCCTGTCTGGTGCCAGGGTTCGTCAGATCATGCATACACTCAGGTTTCTCGACAAGTACCATTATGACTCTGTCATAGCTAATGCTGGAGTGAACAACCTGAGATGTACCTCACTGGACTATATGAAGAGAGACATGATTGAGCTCTCCAAGTGTGTGTCCCAGGCAGGCATGTCTCTAGCCTTGAGCAGCATATTGCCATCACCTAGAATGATGCCACAGTATAAACAAAAAAATGATCAAGTTCAAAAATTGGCTTAGTTTTTGGTGTCATTCAAAGGGGAGCCAGTTTCTGTCAGCCTAGGATGACATGGTCGATAAATCTTGCTGCTTTGCCAGAGATGGTTTGCACCTGGCACCACTTTGCTGCTGGCAAAAGCTCTTGCCTCCCCCATAGTGTCTTTTTTAGGCAAGGTCTCAAAAACAAAATTGCCAGTGTGAAAACTGCTAACCAAAACAAAATAAGAGTCATGCTGCTAAATGCTAGGAGCTTAAACCAAAAACTGCACATTCTAGAAGCACTTCTGTCACTGGAGGATGTGATGTCTGTGCAGTCACAGAAACCTGGTTCAAGGCCTCAGACAGTACCATGGCCATGCAAGGCTACAACACCTTCCATAACTTCAGACCACAAAGCAAACATGTGAGAATCAAAGGAGGTGGTGTTTCTAGCTATGGTGTTTCTAGCTATATTAGGGATAAATTCACTTCCCGACTAGTTAGATTGGACAACTCCATGGAGTTACTCCAAGTTCAGATTACTGTGGGTAAGACCCCCCCCCCCATTCAAGTCATAGCTAGTTATTGATCCCCCTCCATGGATCATGATGCGCATGAAGTCTACTTTACCAAACTGGAGTCAATCCAAATATTGCCAAACATTCTGGTCATGGGGGATTTCAATTATCCCACCATCAACTGGGAAACTTACTCAAGCCCTAACTCACTAGCCCAAAAGTTCCTTGACTTTGTTAACTCAAATGCCCTTGAACAAACTGTTCAAACCCCAACAGGAGAAGCAAACATACACTAACATGACAAATAGATGTAACACTGCAACTGTCAGACCATCATTAGTCAAATCTGACCAAAAATCAGTCACCTTTGAACTGGCACTAACACCAGAACTCACTAAGGGCAAAGTCAGACTAAAAAACATCACCAAAGCAAACTATACCCATCTAGGGGAAGCTATAAATGCCTTCCAAGTCCCACCCCCAGCTGGAAATGGTAACTACACCAAAGTTTACACTAAAGCCCTGTACAATCACTTGTATAAGTGTATAGATTCGGCTGTTCCAGGGAGAATCAAAGCCAGAGCCGCAAGTAAAAACAAGCTGCCCTGGTGGACATCCAGCATCAACAAACTTTACAACAAACGGAAAAAGTTGCTATCTAAGAAAACTAAGGTGAGGCACCAACAATGGAAAAGCACCCTCCTCAGCCTCAACAGGCAAATGAGACAACATATAAAATCCTCTAAAGGCAACTTTAAGAAAAATTTAGCCAGGGATAAGCATAAGGCCTTTTACAGCTACACACATAGCCTAAAAGGTAGGTCCCAAGTATGTGGCGAACTAGTGACTAACAGTATCACACATACTGATCCTGTAGTGAAAGCAAACCTGCTAGCCAACAGATTTGATGAAAATTTCACTTAATTTTCCCCTCCAAATGTATTGCAAACCTTGCCCCCATATTCCCCCTCACCCCTACATATCTGTAGAGCAGGTCATTAAAGCCCTGTCTAAAGCAAAAAACACAGCCTCTATGGGACCAGACGGCATCCCACTCTGTCTTCTAGATAAACTAAAACATGAACGAGCATCACCATTAAGTACCCTAGTCAAACAAAGCCTAACCACAGGCTTTGTTCTTGTGGAATGGAGAACAGCAACAGTTATTCCCCTCCACAAAAGTGGCTTAGCAAAAGATCCAGGGAATTATACACCCATAAGTCTGACCAGCTTCATCTGAAAAGCCATGGAACGTATCATTATGGAACTCATAAATAAAGACACAGGTGACCTCCAAACCCTGGATCTGACCAAATTCAGCTTCATCAAGGGCAGATCCTATCTTTAAAACCTGGTGGATTTCTTCAAAAATGTGACCAGGGCCATTGATGAGGGCAAATTTGTGCACACAGCACACCTCAACTTGGCAAAGGTTTTTGACACAATCTCACACTCAGGAATTACTGATAAACTTAGCAAACTGAATCTAAACCCCTTTGTTGTAAGATGGGTTGCCAACTGGCTCACAAACCAGTCACACACTATCAAAGTGGGTGACACCACATCAACCAGCAGACCTGTCACCAGTGGGTTGCCACAAGGGTTGGTGCTGAGTCCCCCACTGTTTGGTATGTACTTCTCAGAAGTTCAGGCCAAAACTAATGGTCTGTGGCTGACCAGGTTTGCAGACAACTGCATACTGGGTGCAATTATTGAATCCCCAAATGATGTCCTTGTACTTCAGTTGGGTCTTATGCAGACCAATGACTGGTGTATTAGTCATGGTCTCAAACTGAATGCAAAGAAATGCATCATAATTCCCTTTGGTAAAAACAATGTCTCTTCACACTATCAAATTACCAACAATACCCTGTATACCTACAAAGTGGTAAGAGATATGAGATCACAAGAAGACTGTGACCTTAACTTTGACCAGCGTGTGTCTACTGTAGTAAGGAAGGCTTTCTACATAGCACACTTGATTAGCAAAAGCATCGCCTCTAGAGCAGAGAAGTTTATAACCCCTCTATACTCTTTACTAATCAGGCCCATAACTGAGTATAACACCCCTTTCAGCATGTACCATACAAAGCACCTGCAGCAATTGGAGAGACCTCAGAGGTTTCTTACTAAGAAGATCAAGAAACTCCAGCACATACCTTAAACAGACTGACTATTCACTATACTCAGCATCATATAGACGTCTTAGGGGAGACTTATGCTTGGCTTACAGAGCAATCTCTGACCCACACCTAATGAATTTGCTGCACATTCGTAAATCAAATGGCAATAGAACTACCCATTCTGGGGAATTAAATATGACCTGTGACTTGAATAGGACATGCTGGAGGGACAGATTTGTCTCCCAGTGACCACCATGTATTTGGACTAGGCTGCCAAGTCATGTGAAGCAGAGCACCTCTATGACACTGTTCCAAAGAAACCTAGACAAGTGGATGGGGCACTGCAAATTCTTACTGTGGATAATGCTCACAACCCTCCTGGACATGGGCAGTCATTACTAAAAATAATCCTGCATATTGACTAGACTTTCTATGGTATTATAATGGGATGAAACTGCTAGGCTTGGAATAACCTTGGGTCAATAGCCTAGTAACCTCCTATGATTCTATGGTTCACAGCTGCTTCCAATGTAGCCATGCATTTCATAGCAAAACAGAGCAATTAGATCAGTCAGTGGTTCAAAGGCAGTTGTCACCAGCAGCATCACAGTATTGAAATGCTAAGTTTTACATTTTAAATGTTTGTTGTTCATATTACTATACATATTAAAATGAGTAGTATCGAAGATGTCTGTCATATTTAGAGAAAAGTCAGAAAATATTCATCTTGTAATTCTTGTAAAGTATCAGCACATTTACCAAAGTGTAGCAGGAGGGGCTGTCAGTTCATCTTGGACTACAAAAAGATACTTTGAACAAAGGCCTGCAATTTAGCAACTGTTGTGGTTGCAGCTGTATAATTCCTTAGTATACCATAAAACAAGCCCTGAGACACACACAAATGAGGGCCATTCAAGAAATAAGAGAAGCAGTCCTGTTACAGAAAGTATATACGATGACAGTGACAGACACTAATCCCATTATATGTCAATGGCACTGGAGTCCACCACTACCTCCTTATGTCTGGCATGACTCATGTAAAGTAACACAACATGCATTCGACTGGATAACTGTTTGTAAAAGAAGAAGTCTTCAAAGCTGAATGCTGCAAAAGGTTTTATTGAAATATGTAAAACAAGTTAAGCGCTTTCGTCCACAGGTATCAGGACTTCATCAGAACACCAAATCCCAGGTATTCACCATTTTTATACCTGTGGGTGGCAACCTTCCAATTATTCAGTAATCAGCTTAACTTAAATTTATAAAAATCAAGTTCATATTAACATCAAGAAACTTAGAAAACTAGATAGAATACATTTTAAAACCAAGCATAGCCAAGCTGCATTGAGTAAAACACTTTACATAATAAAACAGTCCAAACAGACAATTGTCAGCATCCCCCCATATAAAAATCTCCCTCGAAAAACTAAACAATTAATAATAAAATAAAAAAAATATTCCTATACAATTGTACACACTGCTCAAAAAATGTTGATGTTATTATACAAGCCTAACAGGTTGTGTGCACATAAATAAAATAAAATTATAATTTTAATTAGCTAAATAAACAAACAATCACCAACTGTAACTACCAAAAACCTTCAACCTGATTCTACCTAGATGTAATATTGCAGATATTATGGTTAGAAATAATATCATGGCTTTAATTTAAGCAAACTAGTAATAGAAACATTGTCATTTAGCCCTGGGAGTTGGGTGGCATTGGTTTTCATTTTTGATTATCTTTGGACTATTGCTGGTAATTTGTGTTTGTGCTTTTGGCTGATTGTGTACCAGCAGAGCCACATAGCTGATAATACATCTATTGAGCTAGACTATGTTCCAAAGGTGAATGAAATGCAGTCTAAATGGAGAATATTTTAACCAGAGGAGATTATCCACTTTTAACCATGAGTCTTGAAGGGAATCCTGGAACTAGTGAGCACAGCAGACCAGATGGATATCAGTTGTTCATGCAGAAGTTAAAAGATTTAGAGAATGACATTTTTAAGTATAAGCACCTTACTTGGCAGAGACAACATTTGGAAGCTTGTCTTTGTCAGAAGAAAAAATTCAAGCGAGTCACATCTGCCTCAGGTGATGAAAAACTTCTTTATTTGCAGCTAACCAGATTACAGCAGCATGTTGGCCAAGATGATCTCAATCTGATCAGCTTGTTTACTGACATCAACTTTTATACTTTCCTGTTACTAGCCAAAATAGCTTTTGTTACATTTCTGACAGTTGACAGTTGGCTATAAAAAAACATCTAGGATCACAATTTACCTCAGAAAAGAATGTTTTACCTCAAAACCACAGCTAGTGTAGAATGTTTACCTCAAAACCACAGTTAGTACAGAATGTTCAAAAAGGTACAGCATACTTAGTTCAACAGTGGTAGCTGGAATTTTCCACAGCCTGCCTCAGTAAATTAACTCTTATTCAGAAGTATAGAAAACAGGTGTTATTCAAGTTCATAAGCAAACTACATCTATCATAGATAAAGCCCATCTTTAATAAACATGGTTCAGTGACCTTTTCTTACCAACACTTCAGCAAATAGCATATTCATTTTGCTAGATGGGAGAAAGAGACAAATAACAGTATGTTTTAAAACTTTTTCTCTTAACATTTCCCCCCTCAAAACACTTTTATTTGTCTTTTTATTTCAGCAATATATGTTAAAAACTTAAGCTTTCCTTTGCATACATTACTTCATTTGCAAGACAACCTTTTAAACTTCAAAACATTTGCAAAAGTCACATTTCAATGTATTCACTTTCACCAGTCTGTTGCAACTGCTGGTACATCGTTTTTGTAACAGCAGTATCAACCAGTCTTTGTAGAAGACCTCTGATACAGGGTATACAACAGCAACCACATACCACCACGATAGCCACAGCGACTCCGACGGACACCAGGAAACTGCTGATGAGATGACTCCATTTTCCAAACCACGCTTGTAGAAAGTCTGTAAAGGGATTATTTACCCCAGAGTTCTCTGCCAATTCTTCGGATAACATTTCCAAACCTTTCAAAGCTCGAGTGATGCTCCCATCAGGGGCAGTGTTATTTGGGATGTACGTACAACAGAAAGTCCCAAACATCCTGTAAACTCCTCCTTCTTTGGCCAGGAGCATATCCAATGCAATTTGATTCTGCCATGCCACCTGCGAAGTGGCCTCCAGTTGTTCAGCAATACTTTTTAATGCATCTTTGGTATAGTTCACAAAACGCTGCTGGTTATAGTAAATGTAGTTGATCCAGTCCACATTCTTATTGGGTTGAATCCAGACAAAGATGGATGCAAAACCAGCTGCTATTTGGTTTATTGCTTTGTATTCATCAGGCACGCCTCTTGGTATGCCAATGCTATCGATGTAGACTCCGCTATCGAAGGATTGCTTCGGTGCCTCTCTTTTTCTCTTATTCAACCACCTCGGCTTTATTTCAGGTTCTCTTATGAAATTGCTTGCTGGAACTGGGAAAATGTAAACTGGCAGAATTAACTTTGCAAGTGCACAAGTTCCCTTCCAGGGAATCGTAAGCCTTGATCTGAGTTTGTTGTCTCCACATAACCACCAAACGTCTGCTAAACTATGAGTTTGGTTCTCCAGAAATGGATTCTCATTGCCATTCACAGTAACATTGCAATAGTTCTGTCCCATATTGCCATAATTCTTCCCTGTGCCATCTCTGGAAATGCACATATACGAACCTGGATAAGAGATTGCTGTAGGCGGTTTCTCAACTTTGCTTATGACTGGAAAATGCTGAGTTTCATCTTTGCATTTATCTTCGGTTTTGTTGAAGAATAACTTTAACAGACACGTCAGATTACCTTCAGCTTGCATCAATGGGACTGTCACTAATTGCTGTTTACCTTCAGCACAAGAAACACAGTTCTCACGTTGTACTTCTCGGGTACTATATCTAACCCAAGATAACCATTCGTTATGGTGTACGAATCCCATCTCGAGTAACAATTGTTCTTCTTCTGTGAAGGCAAAATCTGCTTTACTTGTAGCATTTTTAAGGCTTTGTACTTTAAGTTGGAGGGTCCCCAAAGGATCAGTTCCAACTGGAAGAGACACTCCGATTCCATATACTCCTGAATCACTTTCTTGTGGTGACACAATGGTTATAGTAATTACTTCAGTGCCTTGGAAATGCGCAATTTTTATTCTTTGTTGCCTGCTTTTATCTTTCTCTGGTATCACTGCACCACTTGTTTCCCATCCATTCACATCTGTTGACCACCAAACATTTGACCAGGACGTACAGTCTCTATTGCACAAGTATTTTGCATGAGTCAAGAAATCATTATTGTTCCATTTAGAACAGTCCAAAATTCCTTCACAAAGTTTTACCTTGAACACAGTAGTAATACCTGTTTGAGCTTGCAGCACCACCATTCCTTTTTCTCTCACAACTGTTCCTTCTCGTATGGACATATTTACTTTCACCACCAAAATCATTATCAAGTACCAGTTCAAGTTCCAGTTGAACATGGCCATCCTTCCTTTGTAGTCAGACTTTGCGTTCAGGGGTCCGATGGAGTCTGACCAACATCAATGGTAGAAGGAAAAGTCTTAAGTTTTTTACAGTGGGTGATATGAATCCACAAAGTCCTCTCTGCGATCTTTACAGCCGTAGGTGTCGAGATAAGTACTTGATATGGGCCTTCCCACCTGGGGGATGACCAGTTCTTTCTCTTCACAATTCGGATCCACACCCAGTCCCTGGGTGCCACGCATAACAAGGTTTCACTTCTGGAATCTGCAAAGGAGTCATTGGTTACAAGAAACTTGACATTTAGCAGCTTCTTCATATAATCCGCTAGATCCTCACCCCCCTCACGTTCCGCTGGCAACAATCCTTGCCACTGCGGGACGTAATATGGTCTCCCAAACAAAAGTTCAAATGGTGTAAGTCCTTTGTAGGAGGGTGAGATTCGCATGTACAGGAGTGCCAATGGAAGGCACGCAGTCCAGGATCTATGCGTTTCTGCCATCAGTTTGCGGAGTTTACTCTTCAGGACACCATTGTGTCTCTCCACCAGTCCAGATGACTGTGGATGGTAAGCACAATGGTACTTGAGATCAATTTGAAACACTTGACCCAACTTCTGCACAATCTGGTTTACAAAATGAGACCCATTATCACTATAAATGTGCCTTGGAAGGCCAAATCGGGGAATTATTTCTGTTGTCAAAAGCTTTGCTACTGTGTGTGCATCAGGATGCTTTACTGGAAAAGCTTCTACCCACTTAGAAAAAGCATCAATTATAACTAGACAAAACCTTTTTCCCTCTGAAGGTGTCAACTCAATCAAGTCCATACAGGGTGTGTGGAATGGATATGGAGGGGTAGGGAATGCCTACTGAGATTTTTTAACTCCCCCCTGAGCATGATACTTTACACATAATAAACAAGATAAACAGAATTGCTTTGCATAAGTTGAAAATCCTTTACACCAAAACACCTTAGACACTATTTGAACCATTGTCTGTACTCCTACATGGGCAGGTCCATGGCTAACCAATGCAGGATACCTAAAAAGGTTTGAGGGTAATACCATTTTGCCATCTGATGCCCTATACAACCCATCCTGTTGAGTGATACCATATTTCACCCAACGACATTTTTCTTTCTGTGTTGTCAATGTTTGCATTATTTTTAGTGTCTCTAAGTCTAAGAGGTGTCCGGGCTCCAAATCATTATCATGTAAAAGCAAATCATTTTCTTGAGCTGCTTTTTTTGCAGCCATATCAGCAAGGGCATTTCCCCTGGAGACAGGATCTTTTCTGTTAGTATGTGCGGAACATTTACATATCGCTATCTGAAGTGGTAATTGCACTGCATCTAACAACTGTAAAATTAAATCTCTGTGATTTATTGGTTTGCCTGTCGCAGTAACCATTCCTCTATTCTTCCATTGTTGAGCGAAAACATGTACAGTAGAGAAAGCATATTGACTATCTGTATAAATTGTCACTTTTTTACCCTCCCCTAAGGTACAAGCTCGAGTCAAAGCCACTAACTCAGCTGCTTGTGCAGAATAAATATTTGACAATCCTTTTGCTTCTAAAACATCAGTTTCTGTGGTGACAGCATACCCTACTAGTGTTTTTCCTACAGTGTCCTTCTTTGCTGATCCGTCTACAAACAAAACAAGATCAGAATCTACCAACGGAATATCCGTTAAATCTGGTCAGGGAAGTACTTTGTCATGAATGCTCTCTAAACAAACGTGAGGAGTACCTTCTCCTGGAATCGGCAAAAGTGTTGCCGGGTTAAGAGTAGTACATCTTTCTATGGTCATATGTGGCTGTGTCAGCAGCACTGTCATACACGACAAATGTCGACTAGGAGATAAAAAGGTTATCTTATCTTGCAAAAGTATAGTAGCTACTGAATGTGGAACTTGCAATTTTAATGGGTGAAACAAAACAAATGATGCTGAGGCCTGCACTGCCATGGCGGCTGCCACTACAGCTTGAACACAATACGGCAATGCCCTTGCAACAGGATCTAATCTGGAGGAATAAAAAGCTATCGGTCTCTGTTTATCCCCATGTACTTATACCAGAACCGAAGTCATATATCCTCCCTTACAATCAACCATTTGTACAAACTGCTTAGAATAGTTCGGAAAACCCAAAACAGAGGATCCTGCTATCAATTGCTTAATTCTATTAAATGTTTGTATTGCCGTATCTGTCCATTGTATATTACTTTTAGCTGCCATGGGAGTGTCATAGATCAGTGCGGTCAATGGCCCTACTTCTTCAGCATAATTAGGAATCCAACTTCTACAAAAATTAGTCACACCTAAAAACGACATCATCTCCCGCTTAGTTGTAGGCATAGGTGCTTCGTACAAACTGCTTAGAATAGTTTGGAAAACCCAAAACAGAGGATCCTGCTATCAATTGATTAATTCTATTAAATGCTTGTATTGCCGTATCTGTCCATTGTATATTACTTTTAGCTGCCATGGGAGTGTCATAGATCAGTGCGGTCAATGGCCCTACTTCTTCAGCATAATTAGGAATCCAACTTCTACAAAAATTAGTCACACCTAAAAACGACATCATCTCCCGCTTAGTCGTAGGCATAGGTGCTTCAAGAATTGCTTGTTTTCTTTTATTTTCCAATTGTCTACCTTCCTGCGAGATTAAATAACCCAATTACTTTACTTGTGCTTTCCACAACTGTAACTTTTCTTTATTTACTTTATGTCCTTGCTCAGCTAAAAAACTAAGAAGGGCTAGGGTATCCTTTTTACAACTTTCCTGCGTGGGTGAGGCCAATAAAATATCATCTACATACAACAGGACCTGGCTTCCCTCTGGGGGAACAAACTGAGCTAAATTCGCAGCCATTTCTTGTGCGAATATTGTCGGACTCTCACAATAACCCTGTGGCAATCTGGTGTATGTGTATCTTTTACCTTGGAAAGTGAATGCAAACCAAAATCTACTCTCCTTGTGTAGTGGTATGGAGAAAAAGGCATTGCTTATATCTATGGCAGAAAAATATCTGTGCTGAGGTAGTAAATCATTAAGTAATGTATAGGGGTCAGGGACCACCGGTGCTCTTGGGATCACAGCTGAATTAACTGCTTGTAAATCCTGAACCAACCTCCATGACCCATCCGGTTTCTTTACAGGAAACAATGGAGTATTGCAGGGTGAATCTGGGCATTCAACAAGAATTCCTACCTGTTTTAGCTGCTCAATAACTGGTTTAATTCCTTCCTCTGCTTGCTTACTTAGTGGATATTGGTGCTTACGAGGTCTAAAACCTGACTTTGCAGTTATACAAACTTCACCTGCTGTTTTCATTAATCCTACATCTCCTTTACCTTTTGACCATAAATCTACAGGCAAGGCACTTAATGCACTATCTTCCTCTTGCGTTAGGAGGATTTGTCATGCCATTTCTGTTTTGTCATCCCTGAGGTGCACACTTGGTCGTGCCCAAGTCACCCAATTTAATCTTTGTACCTGGATCTGTTGATCTTTCAACTGACTTTCAGACATTGTGTTCCAGATCATTACCTTTTTCGCCAAATCTACCCAATGTGTCCCCACTGCTTTAGTAACTGAGATATGTGGGCTATAACTTGAGCGATATAAAGAACTAATTTCCTTAGTCAAAGTACATGTTACTACTGTATTACCTTGCATATCCCAAAACATATCATTCAAAATTATCCTTGCACACTTGTGCTTAAAGAATTCTTTTTCAAATTCTTTATCTGGACCAGGGGCCTTATAGAACATTGTACAATGTAAGTGCGCCGCAACCTGCGGTGACCCGCTCCTAGATTTACTTAGAGCTAGATTGATCAACTCTGTATCAACCCTCCCCGGGCCATCTGAAATCAAGTCTAGGCTATACCAGTAAAACAAGTCTTGTACTCCCTGTACTACTAAGCCATCCGCTAACCTTTTTGCCTCAATACATTTAGGTGTGGGAATTGCCGATATTCCAAACACATGCATCAAATCTCTTCCCAGCAAATTAACTGGACAAACTTTTGATATAATTACCCTACACCTAACAGTTTGGTTTGTTTGCGGATCTGTGAACAGTAGAGGATGAGACAGTGGTTCCTTATAAATTTTCCCGTTTGCCGCTTTTACAAGGACAAACTCATCTGTTTCACAGTTCGGAGGCAGAACTGTTGGACCCAAAAGTGTACGCGATGCACCTGAATCACATAAAAACTCCACTTTTTGTCCCTAAACCAAAAACTCTATCATGGGTTTCTGATCTAGATGCATAGCAATACCCAAATTTGCCAGGTTTATGACTTCACAGTCACAATCCCGCCCTTCCATTAGAGTGTTCCAACATTCATTGTAGAGAGTGTCTGCCTCTTCATTATCCCCATAATGAAGATGGTGCCTTTCTTTACTATCATATAGTCATGCGGAGCCCTTGTTCATAAGCTGTGGGGGGATGTTGCCACTCATCACAGTCGGCAGCGAAGTGCCCACGTCTACCGCATTTAAAACATTCTCCACGTTTTAACCTTTCCCTATAGACTGAATGTCCACCCGGTTCATTTAACGTGTCCCATTGCGGGCCCCCACGTTTTTTTTATGCCACCACGGCGCCCTTGCCCCCTTTGGTCCTGTACTAGGAATATCCCACCATCATCCCCTACTGCCAACACTTGTACTTTCTTTTTCTTTTTTTAGATTAAAATGTCACTCAGCATGCCGTGCATATTCAAACAAAGGTTGCAGTCTACATGTTCTGTGATCTACCATGTGCTTAGTTATAAAACTACTTATCGGAGCCTTACAACCTTTAAGAAAAGCATTTTTCAATTGCTGTTCATACGGACTATCATTAGTCTGATCCTGCGGAATCATCATTCCACAATGGTTATTGAACACTTCTGTCAGTCTTACAATATAATGATCCACAGATTCATCATCATTTTGGATGCACTGATTTATTACTGTCCAATCTGCTCTTGGACGCCACTTATCAGAAATTCTCTTTAACAGATCAGTGACTCGTGTGTCTAACACCCCAGAATTATGCTTTAATGTAGTGCCGTCATCTGCCTTACATGTCCAAGTACCACAAACTAAGTGCCAATCTGGTCCTAAGATTTGTCACACTACTTGTTCTACTTCTAAACCATTTAGATGATAACTTAAAAGCATACCAACTATGTCCTCAGAAAACTTTTGAAAATTAACCTTGGGATGAGGAATACCATCCGTAGCTCATTTTATATCCTCTCTAGCCCAGGGACGATATACTAAAATAGTTGGTTCTTGTCCAACATCTCCTGCTTGTGGGTTTGCAACTTGTATTAAGGGAAGAGCTTCTGAATGGTCAGGAAGTTTAATAGCCCAATGTCCTTGCCCTGCTGGTCCTGACCTTAACTGCATAGGTTGGTCTACCTGTTGCAAAGCAACCTTAGGTACTACGGGAATTTGTGAGTAAATTGGAGGGGTCACAACATTTCCTTGAGCAGCTAATAACCCACCCTGCAGTACAGATCCTGCATCTTCAGACTGATATTGAGGAGGTTCCCCCGGTATGGCAGCAGCAATTTCACCATACGGTGGGGCGGTTGCCTGCCTTTGTACTGCACAAACTGTATGCTCATCTTCCTTATCTAAAAATAAAGCTACTTTTCCACTTGGCACCAGTGATCCCTTTTGATTTATTTTCTCTTTTTCCTGACACTGTTTTTCTTTTATAGCTCGTTTATTTGCTTCTTCTAACCATTTTTGTGCTTGGGGAAATCCCAATTGTCTTTGCTTTTTAGTTCTAGTTCCTGCATCTCTTTTCAAATCTCTAACCAATTTTGCACAGGCATTCTTATTCAGTGTACCATCAAAACCATATTTCAACTTCCACTTTCTCAAAAATTTCACATTATTTTTGTTTAAACTTTTCATATACTTAGCATCAACATTTAAACAGGCATCACTCTCACACTTGCAGCAACTTGAACCCATGTTTTCCTAGATTTCTTATTTTAGGACTGTATATTTTAGGACTGCATCAAAATTATTTTTACAGGGCTTATTACAAAATGGGGCTATCTTAATGGGGATCCTAACAAAATAATCTTAACAATTATTCCTACCCACCCTTAACTAAAAATAAAACCCCCTGCCGACAAGGTTAAATTAAAATTAAAAGAAAAATTTATTTTTCATCCTACCTGAGCCAGATGAGACTCCATTTCCCCTTTTGGTTCGGAAACCGTCCCTCATATAGGGATCAGAGAGCGGCCGTCCTCTTTCTAACAACAAATCAGTCGGAGGGCTTTCCGTCGAGGGAATCTTAAGATAAGAAACCCTCACCTGCGCAGGTTTTTTGGTCTCTCTGTCGGTCTGATCCATATCTTCGTAGAGGTTTCCGGTCCGAAGGACCAAAATGTCAGAAGAAAAAATTCAAGCGAGTCACATCTGCCTCAGGTGATGAAAAACTTCTTTATTTGCAGCTAACCAGATTACAGCAGCATGTTGGCCAAGATGATCTCAATCTGATCAGCTTGTTTACTGACATCAACTTTTATACTTTCCTGTTACTAGCCAAAATAGCTTTTGTTACATTTCTGACAGTTGACAGTTGGCTATGAAAAATATCTAGGATCACAATTTACCTCAGAAAAGAATGTTTTACCTCAAAACCACAGCTAGTGTAGAATGTTTACCTCAAAACCACAGTTAGTACAGAATGTTCAAAAAGGTACAGCATACTTAGCTCAACAGTGGTAGCTGGAATTTTCCACAGCCTGCCTCAGTAAATTAACTCTTATTCAGAAGTATAGAAAACAGGTGTTATTCAAGTTCATAAGCAAACTACATCTATCATAGATAAAGCCCATCTTTAATAAACATGGTTCAGTGACCTTTTCTTACCAACACTTCAGCAAATAGCATACTCATTTTGCTAGATGGAGAAAGAGACAAATAACAGTATGTTTTAAAACTTTTTCTCTTAACAGTCTTCACTTTAATGTGGTTCCAAGGGGTATGAGGGTTTTATGTATGCCTACTTACGGTGAAACCCACCCTGAATTATTGAAGCAGTGGCAGCAATTGAACTTGGAACTGAGTAGAAAATACATGCAGCTGCTTATAGATTATTTTGATCTGTTTAAACTGAGCCTAAGCACTAGTATACAACAAAAATTCTGTGATATTGTAGAGCAGTTTGAAGGGGAGACTTATACTAGTGCTTTGAATAACATGTATATTAATGTTGCACTGTATGAGAATAGACTAAGGCAAACCAAACAACGTAAACTACAAAGAGACTTTATGGACTTTAGCCTTGGTCATGTGTTTACATGGCCATGAAATATTTCTAACTTTGCAAGCTCTAATAATAATGATGTTAGAGTGGAGGATGTAGGAGCACCTACATCAAGTGCAACAGACATGCCTTCACCAGTTCTGCTTACTAAAATGCAGGAGGAGTGTCAGAATGTTACATCTCAGCAAATTAATGTGTCCCAAACACCCTCTGAAATTAGTATAACTCCTTTGCCTAACCAGCAAGCTAACAATCAAGTCTTACAGGGAGCAAGACCTAAACAGTTTATTCCAGAAACTCTTGATCGTTTTTTACCATTATCAACAAAGCAGAATGTGCAGAGACAACAGCAACGTTCAATGAGCTGAGAAAGAAGAAAAAGAAAGTTCTCAGGAGAGAGAACAACTCTGAACAGGAGACAAAGGGAGTAAATTAACTTGTAATTAATTTGTCGGACTATAGTCTAACTGAAGCTGAAAAAGCTGTGTTAAACAGGGGTCTGACTTTCATACCCTCTGCATGTACTGAAGTTAATGAATTGTTGACTGATTTAAGAATGTTCGCTAGAAATGTGGCACTTAAATTGTTTTTTAAAAATGATGACAGACAGAGCAGCACTAGATTTTGTAAAAAAAGTTCTTTTACACCTGCTATGCCTAACCGTGTAGAATCTTTTATTAGAGCTTGTGAAAATTAAATTTATAATAGTTTCTATACTAGTAATAGAGGCTCTTTTTATAACCTTACACAATATGAGAGACATGCCTTGTGCTCTCTGCAGAACAATCAAGCCCTGAGCATAAGACCTGCAGACAAAGGAGGGGCTGTTGCTGTTTTGAATAGGGGTGATTATGTTCATTCTATGAAGAAAATGTTGAGAGTTACAGATACATATGTCCCAATAATACATGTTCAGCATCTGAAAATTGTTAAAAGTATCAATGCATGTTTATATGATTTGTTAATGTGCAGACAAATAGATGAGCAGCTATACAGGTTCTTCACAGTTGATTACCCTAGGATACCTTACATCAAAGGGTTGCCCAAAATACATAAATGTCTGGATATACCACCATTAAGACCAATTGTAGATGGAGGGGGCTGGGCTACAGAGCCCCTTTCAATATATGTGGAGAGTAAATTAGGACCTATAGTAAGGCAGATTCCCACTATTTTGAAAGACACGTCCCATTTTTTGAGAGACCTGAGGGGATTAAATGAAACACCAGGGCTAAGTAGTTGCTATATGGTTACCCTTGATGTACAAAGTTTGTTTACTTGCATACCCAATGAGTATGGAGTTGAGACAATAAGAAGTGAACTGAAAGAAATGGGGATCAGCGATACAAATGAAATCATGTTAATTTGCATATTATTAGATTTAGTATTATCTAATAATATATTTGTATATGATAGCAATATATATTTACAAAAATAGGGGGTTGCCAGTGGTGGATGTTTGGAACTTGGTGTACAACTGTGACTTAAGAGAAAGTTACATGAATAAAAACAGAAATTAACTCCCTATTTTGTTGAAATAAGAAAATGTACCACCAAAATGGTACATTTTCCATTTCAACTAACAAACATTTTTTCCCCTTGTAAGTCACATGGGAGATGGAACTGTAATTGGAGGTTGCAGTCAGATGCAAGGACGGCAGCAGGTATAATCTACGCACACTGCGGCCAACCACTGGGTAGCAAAAAAAAAAAAATCGTTGGTTCACTTTTCAGCTTGCTTCCTGCTTTGCTTGGGTGAGTGGTGATCTGCGCAATGGCAACAATTGTAATTGGCTGCAGGTGTATTTGTCGGGCAGTTTACCTTCCGTTAAATACAGCTACAGTTGAATCCTTCTCTTGATTTTGTAGCTGTTGAAGCGAGTGAGCCATTACTCAGTGAGTGACCGCGTGTCATGTAAGTCGGCTTGCTGATTTTTTTCCCTCTTCCTTGTTTAGCAAAGTTACTTTGGAGCTAAACTTTGGATCTAAACTCGAAATGTTTCTCTAGGGACTTTAGTAATATGAAAATCTAAATAAACTGCCAGGGTATGGCTTCAATACCAAATTAAGTTTATTTTTTACTCATTTTGACTCAACAGCATTAAATGTGAATGCAGATTGTTATAGCTTGTTAAAGGAGACGTTTGAAATGCCTGGGAAACTATGCAATGTGTCATATAAAGTTAATCAAATCTCTATGGAACAACTTGTAAATATCATTGTATCATCTGCACGCAGTGAAATTTTATGTTTTTGGTTGTCTCAGTTATCATTTTATTTACTATATTATCTCTGATTTTTGGGGCAAGGAGTTGAAATGCTAAGACAAACAGAAGTCTCCAAAAATCCCTACAGGCTGCTGTCCCATGATCTGCAACTCTCCTCTCATGCCCATATCCAGTAGATAAGGTAGGATGGTTCACATTTTAAATATTGCTCTTATCAGCTTAGAAGGTTGCTAGAATAACAGGATGTGTGCTAAGTGCTAACGTATTTTCTGAAGGATATAAAATCTGAAACTCAGACATAAGTCACTATTTAGTGGCTTCAGTCCTCAGCTGCAGAAGTGAGCAACAAGCCAAAGATAATATGAAGCAAAGATCTGGACACTCCTTCCCTCTTACTGCAAGGCATCACATCTGGAAAAATCCAAATATAATGGGGGGGGCATAAAAAATAGGGGCAGATTTTAAATATTGCTCTTAGAAAATTGCTAGAAATAATAATATATAGTTGTATGTGCATTTTCTGAAAGATATAAAGTCTGAAAATCAACTGTATGCCGCTGTTGTTTGACTTCAGTCCTCAGTTAGTTGCCAGAAAACTGTAATAAGGAACACCAATGATATGAGGCAAAGATCTGGATGTTTTGCAAAAATCTGGAAAGACGTATGGATCCCTCCCTATATCAGATGCTGGGCTTGAGCAGGTGCTAATGAAACAAAAACTAAGCATGTGGGCCTCCCAAAAATGCACACTAACAGATGAATATTTAATATAGCACACAGTGGTTGAAACTAGATTCATTTAAGGACCTGGGTATATGGGTAGATCCAGGTTTTGAGTTTTTCTAATCATATCACCCAATTATTTAATAATTATGGAACTATGGTTGTATAAGAGATTTAGAAAGTCTAGGAAATCAGAAATGAAGTCATTGTTCATAGGATATTAGTAGGCTATTGGTCCAGAGGCCCTTATAAGCCTAGCCAAGAATTTCACTCATGTTCCCACAAAGTCAGCACCTGTTCATTAACTTGAACATGAAATAATATGGAAACCTTATAGGTTCATAGGTTCATAGGTTGGTACTAGGCTATCGGCCCTAGGGCCTATACAAGCCTAGCCATAACAATTCCCTGGATATTTCTTCTCACAATATTTACTTCTCTGGACCTCTGTCTAGCAGGGCGACTGACATGATCCCCGGGGTGAATTTCCTATCTCCCATCCAATCATCAAGGTTCCTTTTGAAGAGGGCCAATGAGGTGCTCTGCTTGACATGTATGGGCAGTCTGTTCCAGAGTATGGGGAGTCTCTGGGTCAGGAACCTATCCCTCCAGCATGTTTTGTTCATTGTGATGACAAGGTTTAGATCCCTGGAGTGAGTGGCTCTGAGGGATTGGGATTTCTTTAAGTGGAGCATGTCCAGCAGCTCAGGGTTTGACATGGCCTTGTATGTTAAGCAGAGATTGCCTATGAGTAGACGATATGCCACAGAGTATAGCTGGAGTTTTTTTAGATGGTCAGCATATGGCATCTGCTTTAGACCTGATTCTTTTAGTGAGGTATTTCTGTGGCCTTTCCAGCTGTTGCAGATGTCTTGCGAGGTACATATCAAATGGGACATTATACTGTATAATGGGTCTAATGAGGGATGAGTACAGTGGGAATGACCTCCTTTTTTCTGGATGAAAAGCCCTTAGTGATGAGGTGTGCCACATAGAAGGATTTCCTGACTGTTGTGGCGATGTGGTTATCGAAAGTGAGACCACTGTCCACCTGTGTCCCTAAGTCTTTCATCACATTTTCGATGTTTAGTGTACTGCCACCTATGTGGTAATTCATGGGTACATGTTTTTTTCCAAAGGGGATAACTATAGCTTGAGCCCATGGCTCTGGCACCAGGCATCTGTTTCTGTAAGGCCCTTTTGTAGAATATCCACATCATTTGGGGATTCAATAATGGTTCCCAGTTTGCAGTCATCTGCGAACTTTGTTAGCCAGAGTCCCTTAGTGTTGGCCTGTACTTCACAGAAGTAGATGCCAAACAAGAGTGGTCCCAGGACTGAACCCTGAGGTACCCCACTTGTCACTTGTCTGGAGCTGGATTTGGAGTTGGCTACATTTACAGTCTGGGTTCTGTCAGTAAGCCAGTTGGCAGCCCATCAAGTGACGTAGAGATTTATGCCCAGCTTAGTAAGTTTATCTATGATTCCAGAGTGGGGGATGGTGTCAAAGGCCTTGGCGAGGTCCAGATAGGCTGTTTGGACCGCCTTATCCTCGTCCACAGCTCTGGAGACTGATACGAAGAAGTCAATCAGGTTCAGGAGAAAAGATCGGCCCTTCAGAAACCCAAACTCGGTGGGGTCCAGTGTTTGAAGGTTGCTAATGTCTTTGTTATAAATTCCATGATAATGTGTTCCATGCCCTTGCAGATCAGGGTCGTCAGACTGATGGGATGGTAGTTCCCGGGATCCAAGGTGGATCACCCCTTGTGGAGTGGGATAACTGTAGCTGTGTGCCACTCAGTGGGCATGAAGCTTGAGGTGAGGCTATGATTAAACATGACACTTAGGTGAGGTGCCAGTTCATTTTGTAGTTCATGTAGTACACAGCCCGGGATGTCATCTGGTCCCATGGATGCTGTATTCTTAGCTTTGGAGAGTGCAGTTTCTACCTGTGTGGCCGTCATTACTGGAATTTGGCAATCTTTTGGTATTGAAATGGGCCCTTTAGGGGTGAGAGGGGGGTGAAGTTGGCACTAAATCGATCTGCCAGGGTATTGGCAATATCCTTGGGATCAGTATATTTAATGCCATTCTGTTGAAGCTCAGAGCAAATCTGAACATTGCCATTTAGATTCTTGACATAACTATAGAATGCCTTGTGGTTGCCTCTGGAATCTTTGGCAATTTTATTTTCGTAACTAGCTTTTGAGGATTTTATGAGGGATCTCAGCTTCTTACTGAGGCTGGTGAGGGAGTTTTTTGCATCCTGGGATTTTCCTCTTTTCTGCAACAGTTTCTTCCTTTTGTTGTATAGTTTGTTTATAGCAGGGGACCACAAGATTGGCTTCCTTTTTTGGAGGAGAGCATCTTGGTTCTATCTGGGATGACACGATTCATGCACGAGTGGATGTGCTCGTACAGTGCCTTAGTGTAGGATTCTGCAGTCGAATTATCAGATCCCGTCTGCATGGGTGTCATGAAGTTTGTCACTTCTGACTTCAGTAGCATGAAGTTGGCTTTGGAGAAGTTTTTTAAGGAGGTTTCCTTACTGGGGATAGGGGTGGAATGTGGATGTCAAGGGTGATTTGCTTATGGTCAGACTTGACCAATGAGGGGGTGACCACTGGTGTGGAGCATCTATCTCCCATGTTGGTAATGACCAGGTCTAGGATATTGGAGCCCCTGGTGGGACAATGGATTAGTTGATCCAGGGCATTGGATTTTATGAATTCCAAGAACCATTGGGAAAAGGAGTTGGTACCCGAGTAGTTTTTTCAGTTAATGGCAGGGTAGTTGAAATCACCCAGTATTAGGGTGTTTGGTTGTATCTTATTATTTTCCAGTATGTTTAGAAAGGTGTAGTGAGAATCCTGGGGGCATGGTGGGGGATCTGTAGCAAGCTACAATTTGGATTGCAGTCTTACCTAGTGTTAGTTGCACCTGGAGAATTTCCGATGCATTGTGTTGGGCAACTAGTCTGGAGGTGTGAATATCCTTGGTGAATATGGACACTCCTCCACCTTTAGTGTTTCGGTCTTGGTTTTGTGGCTGAAAAGTGTGGTAAGAGTTGTAGCCTGGTATCGCAGGGGTGCTCACTGGAGCCTTGAACCAAGTCTCAGTTACTGCACAGATATTGATGTTTTCCATTTTTAGGAGTGCCTCGAGAGAGTGCATTTTGAGGTTTAGACTTCTAGCATTGAGTAGCATTACCTTCAGATTTTGCATGCTTGTATCTGTTATGGTGGTGGTTTTGTCCTTTGAACCTTGCCTAAAAAAGGCACTATAGGGGTGGCAAGAGCTTTAGCCAGTAACCTGAATCCCAGGGGTGACAGGTGCTGACCATCTCTGGCAAAGCATCGTGGTTTGTCGATCATGTCTTCCCAGGCAGACAGATACTGGATCCCCTTTGAATGACACCAGAAGCTTAGCCAATTGTTGAAGTCAATCATTTTGTCCTTATACTGTGGTATCATTCTGGGCAAAGGCAGGATGCTACTCAGGGCTAGGGTCATACCTGCCTGGGCCACATGATCCGAGAGCTCTTCCATGTCTTTTTTCATGTAGTCCAGGGAGGCACGTCTCAAGTCTTTCACTCCAGCATGGACAATGACAGAGTCATATTTGTACTTGTTGTGGAGTGACTTGAGTGCATGCGTTATGTGGTGGATCCTGGCACCCGACAGGCAGCTGACTGTAATTTTCTCCTTGTTCAGCCTGGTGAGTGGGACATCAGTGTGCCTGACTATAGAGTCACCTATGACTAAAGTGTTGGGTACATTGTCTTGCCTTAGGGGCTGTTGTTGGGTGGCACACTGGTGTTGTGAGCTATGTGTCACTTTGGTTGTGACTGGTGTTTGTTTGTGTTTCAGCTTCGGAGGTCCTTGTTGCTTGGGCAGGTTAATGTTAAGGGCCTCCGCATATGTGGGTTTAGTGTTGTTATGTGTGGGTGTTGATGGTGTGGGTTTTGAAGGGCTACGAGTTGCTTGAGATTTAGTGCAGGTGTTAACCTTCTCCTCTTGACTGTCTAGCACAATCTTGGCCGGAGAGAGCTTTGCTTCCAGTTTGGCTATGTAAGTGCATCTCTCGCAGGTTGTAGTGTTGGGTGGAAGGAGGAGAGGGTTTATAGGGGTATATAGGAAAATAAGCATAGGAAAACAGGAAACAGTCAGTGGGAATACACCAATGGTATCATGGATGTGAAAATTTAAGTTTGCCTCATTGGTAAAAGGTACAGGGTTTGAGTCTGATCTCAGGTTATTGGCAAGGCTTAGCTTGGTATTTACCTATGAAACTATGACTAAAGTGGGTCAACTTGTACAGTGGGGCAGATATTTAAAGAGACTGTATTCAGATATACAGCACATTTAGAGACAACTACCTCTGGAATTTTTTGTGGTTAACAAATAGAAAATCAGACAACCTATGCAGAAGATTCTATAACAATGAGAAGTATGCTATTTTTTTTCCTCTCTCCACTGATGCATGAATAGACTACCAGATTACATTAAAGCAAGTACTAGGTTAGATATTTTTAAGAACATCCTGGACCCGTTATGGGATCAGCTGTTTTGGTATATTGGCAGGCTAGAAGGGCAGTATTGCTCTTTCTTGAAATATCTGTATCCAAGAGCACTTTCTACTCATTTTTTTATCATGAAATATTTCACCTTGCATAACATCTAGTGAATAAACTACAAGTTGGGGGGGGGGGCAAACATATGTGATTTTTTTTTGTAGTATTTGAGTGGTATTAACAGGATTGCAGCCAAATCACTGTGTATCCTTTTATTGTTAGCCATGGTAGATGAATTCATGATTGTAATGTGATTGCATTTCTTTTGGTGTACTGATCATGTAGTGGTTAACTTAAGATCATTTTTGGAGAAGTCTGTGTTTTTCTGTAATGGTAGAAATTGTGTGGTGGGAGGCAAGTCAATTTCACCTCTGCATAAAAGATGGAATAAAGTCTGCGCCTCTCGATATGATTTCTAAGTTTATGTTATGGTACAAGTCCAATCCTGTATAGTTCACTATATAACTATTTAGATGTATTATGTTGTCTATACAGTGCCAACAATTTAAGCTACTAAAATTGTGAAATCAGATTCAAGAAACACTGTCTGAAAGCTCTAACCTTCTTGCACTCTGTATTTTATAGTTAAATGCCCTTGTATTGTTAAATACGCTGTTGTATTGTGTGCAAATCATGTAATGAAAGTCTAACATGAGACATGAGTTTTATTTTTTAGTTTTTTACAGTTGCCCCAGTATACATAGTATAGTATATTGCTGCATCTGGCCTTTTTACTTTATAACTGGTCTTCATTGTGTTACTGTGATAAAGTTCTGCTGAGAACACTGCATGCTAAACTGGGTGTAGTCAGTTTATTTATTTAACATTTTCAGCAACAGTTTTCTTTTTTTTCTGTAAAGCTATACTGCTCTGGAAGCTGTGAGGGTAGTATTACAGCCTGTTTTGTAACAGAGTACCAGTCTGGCGTTTTGCATTGTACGTTTTCATTTTGTGTGTAACGCTGATGCTGCATGCAATTTACAAATCTGCTTAATTTCAGTTGTAACATGCACTGGGTTTCTTGCCATTATTGAAGGTGTAGAGTCAAATGTAACTGAATGCATGAGAATGATTTTGACAAGCTGTTTTTTTTGCCTTGTACCTTATGAATAGCCTGTTGTGAAATATCCATGCTAACTTCAATGAGAACAGTAAATCAATGCTCTGCAGCTATTACCTTAATTTCCCATTTGAATTGCATCAGCTGTATTAAAATAGCTCTGTTGTCACTCAAGCTGTCTGATACTGCAGTGGTATACCTGTGTTGGGGGAGGGGAGCAGAAGTTGGTATGAAATGGGATGGTGCCACCGAATATGAAAGATTTGTATAGTGACTTAATCTGTCCTCTGAGTTTCATGCTTAGATTTATTTTATCCTGCTGGATATTGCACTTCCTAATTTTTGCCATGACTTTCTTCCTTTTATTGTGCATCCTGTTGATAGGATACCTCCAGGCTGGCTTGTATGAATTTGTTCTGTGGTTATTCCTGGTAAGCATAAATGTCTCTGTGCCTCTAACATGGTTGCACAGGTCAATGTTCTTAGAGTTTTTGGTGGGGCATCAAATTTTGCCAGGTTACTACTTAGTAGGACGTTTGCCTTAAAATGGTTTGTCGTCACCAAAGTGGACATTACATAGGGTGGGTGCAGCATTCTCCCATGCTAGTGATGACTACATCAACTTATGTTCCCACTCCTAGTGGGCATTTGGACTGTTGGCTCTAGGGTGCTTGTGTTGATAAAGTGCAGCAATCTCTGGGTTTGCAAGCTTGGGACAGTATATGATTCCCAGTTTGTAGTAGGGTGGTCACCCATGAATATGGTACTGGGATGACTGGTGAGGAGATCCAGTAAATTGTGTTATGCATTTCCTAGGTGATAGAGGTGGACCTATAGCTTCTAAGGATATAATATGTGACTTTCCTATGGTAATTTGGAAGTGGAGAAGTCGAAGCACATCTTGTTTGATCAGCCCTGAGGCATGCTTTTGATGTAAAGTGACATCTCCAGCTTTACTCCATGCCTGTGCAGTAGCTGGTCTAAATGCTCAAATGTTTGCATTCTCCACAGTGGAAAAAGCTTTTAGCAAGTACAGTTTCTTGTTGAGATTCATAGAACTGAGCAGTAACATCTTTGCATTTTTTAAAACATTATGGTGGTGGTCTTTGTGTGGTGTTTGTTAATGGATCTCTGTGGGACTGGCTACCTTGATGGGGTACTGGGGCTTGTTACAGTGAATAATGGTTACTAAATGCCAGTTAAGAGTGACTGTGGACATCTCAGACTGAATTTCAGTGGGCTGGATACATTGAGGGCAGGGCAGTGTGGATGTATGGGGGTAGCACTACCAGACCTTACAGTACAAATTGAAAACAACTGTCAACACATTGAGTCCCCCAATCCCTCCTTGATTTGCTTCTGAATAATTTTATTTCTGTTTGTATCCATCTGTGTCTGCTTTACCCCTTCTTTGTCACCCTATTGCTGTTTTAGCCTCACTATAATGGCATTTTTCATCAAAAACTTGCATTCTTTCTCTAATTTTGTCTAATCTAAGGTTAATGTACCCACACCTCTTCTCCTGCTTCTCTTTTACAGCTCTTTAAATAACTTCACATTGCGTTCTTTTTTCAATGTCAGTCACTGCTGCTGTCCCATCCTGTGTCTTGAGTCTGTTTCCTCTCATTCAGCTACTGTGCTACTCTTACATCTTTTTTCCTTTTACCTACAATAATACCTTCATTCTTAGTACCTGTCCTTCTGTTTCTGCATCTTCCAGTGTCTATTTCAGTTCCTTCCTCTTCCCTTTTATCATCTTGTTTCTGTAATATTTCCGATTCTTCTATTCCCTTGTTACTCCCCTGCTGCCTCCATATTTCCCCGTCTCCTCTACAAGTCAACCCTTTAAAGCAGCTTTAATGTCATTTCACAGACCTAATCATGTGACCTTGCCTTTTTTATGTTGTCTTCCACAAGCTCTTTAAATCTCTCCTTTTTGATTCAACCTTTGCTCCTGTGATCTTGATCTGCCTTCATTCCATGTCCAGTCTCAACCCCCCCACCTGTAGTTTCTCATTACACTCATTCTTACTGTATAAAATAAAATTGCCTTTAACATTTCATAGTGATTTCATCCAGCCAGTACACACACAACTTCAATAATCTATCTTTCTAACGTGGGTTTTCTCCTTCTGAAAAATACAAGTTGAGACTGCTTAGGAAAGCTTTGAGTTTAGTCATTTGGTTCATAAATTAAATGAACATGTTCCTAATTTATCCAAACCTCTGTGCCTGGGGTTTTGTTAATAACATTAAAACAGATTTTGACTTGCAATCCTTTCTAAAATGCTGCAATTGATACAGCATTTTTTACATTACACATGACTAAATTGAGCATTTACTTTTTGTGATTTTTTTATAACATCTACTTTTTTAATTTCTGTGTTTTACTTAACTGAGCTTCACTTTTTCCACAGAAATCATTAACTTAAAAAAATAATCTTTCTCTGTGACTATATCCCATCCAGTTGGACTGCTTCCTAGGTTACAACAATGACTATGCTTGCTATGCCATGGAAGGGAACTGTGACTTGGTATGGGCAACCAATCATATCTTCCAGGCATGCATTGAAAATACTTGTACTGGGTGTACATATGCTGTGTGCTGCACAGGAATTACCTGTCTGCACTACTACAGCCACAGCAAAATCCTGTGGAGCTGAATGCATACTGCTTTCTTTTCACATGTGATGAAGAGCTTCTTATTCCACTTTCCCACTCCCACTCCAGTAGTCAACTAACCAGACTGCTCCCTCCCTTTTGCAAATTCTTGGATTCGCCACTGGTTGCCATGGGCACCCCCTGTGCAAATTCATATGTGAACATGGTAGTTTATTATTGGGAGAAACAGTAGTTATTCAACAGTGTGTACAGTAAATACATTAAGATATATGGATGTTTTGTCGATGACACCTTTATGTTGTGGGAAGGGGAGCCATCACTATTGTTTGATTTTATTAAGTACTTGGAGTCTACAACGGACTTCTTGAGATTTACTATATCTTTCTCGTTTATATAAATAGACTTCCTAGATGTCTTTGTGCATAGAGACAGTTTGGATAAAATCAATACCAGGCTTTTTAGAAAAGACTGTTGGAAAAATAGTCTCTTAGCACGTAATAGCATGCATCCTAAGCACATTTTCCCAAATATTATCAAAGGGCAATTGAGCAATGTGCAAACTGATAAAGAGAAAGAAGTTAATTACTTGGAGCAACTATTTCTGGAGAGGGGGTATGACAAAACTGTGTTTCAAACTGTAAATAAGGAAACTACTGTTAACAGCAAAGGAATTCATTCTATCAGTGTAATGCCAGCAATGAATATAACTGTAAAAAGGAATTTCAAGCACAAAGAGAAAGTACATTTTGTTACTAAGTATGCTAGTGATACTAGCAAGGTTTGTGATATAATTAAGAATAACTGGCACTTCCTGATAACTGATAAGGAAACAGAAAAACTTATAGGTAGAGTGTCCAGTTTTGCATATAAGAACAAGAGCAATTTAACACAGTTACTTTGTAATGATCGGCTAAATAACACTGTGCCCCCACTGAAGCTTGGAACATATCCTTGCAATAAGTGTAAAATGTGTCAATATGTTTCTTCTGTACAAGAATATAAACACCCTATTTTGTCCTTCATATTTCAGCTTAGGTTCTATGCTACTTGAAGAACAACTAGCTTAATATATACGGCAGAGTGCACTGCATGTGCAAGTTTCTATATTGGGAAGACACAGAAAAGACTCAGGGACAGAATCTATCAGCTTATGTATGATGTAAAAAATAAGAACAAATTAAATGCTTTAGTTAAGCATACAATGGAATTCCCATCACATAATTTTAAGTTTAGAGACTTACAAAATGACAAGAGAGGGGGTAATTTAAACAACTTAATTGAAAGAATTGAATTAAAGTGGATATTAAAGCTGCAAGCTCATGTATACCCTGGACTGAACAACTATGTCTGCATTAAACCTGAGCTAGATGCTTGCAAACGTAAATGAGATGTAACACTAGCTGTAGACTTAATTGATGTATTTTAAGGGTTGGATTTATTTTAATGATGTATTTAATTGATTAATTGATAGTGCTTTTTGATATAAAATGTGTAGGCATTTTTATTGTTTTACTGAAGACTTGAGAAAACGTGGCTTGTTCTACGTGAAAGCGCTTGTCTAAATAAACCTGTTTTAAGCCATGGTGGTCATCTGGATTTTTTTGCTTCATTTTTTTGCAAATTTATAAAAATCAAGTTCATATTAACATCAGGAAACTTAGAAAACTAGCTAGAAAGCATTTTAAAACCAAGCATAGCCAAGCTGCATTGAGTAAAACACTCTGCATAATAAAACAGTCCAAACAAACAATTGTCAGCATTCCCCCCCATATAAAAATCCCCCTTGAAAAACTGAACAATTAATAATAAAATAAAAAAGAATAATATTCCTATACAATTATACACACTGCTCAAAAAAGTTTGATGTTATTATACAAGCATAACAGATTGTGTGCACATAAATAAAATAAAATTATAATTTTAATTAGCTAAATAAACAGACAATCACCAACTGTAACTAGCAAAAACCTTCAACCCGATTCTACCTAGATGTAATATTGCAGATATCATGGTTAGAAATAATAACATGCCTTTAATTTAAGCAAACTAGTAACAGAAACATTGTCATTTAACCCTGGGAGTTGGGTGGCATTGGTTCTTAATTGCCACTTCAATTCAAGGTACTCTAGGTAATCATCTACAAGACCCCCCCCCCCGGTCCTCCAGTTGAACCTGGTCAGTCACGCAGAATTTAAACCCATGTCCAGGGTGTCCTTTGACATGTCTTGCCACTGTATTGTGCTCGTCCTCCTTCCTAATGTCATAGTTATGCTCGTATACCCTCTCCCTTAATGTTCTCTTAGTTTTCTCAATGTAAAATGCCAAGCATTCTATACAAAGGGCAAGGTATATCACTTCCTTACTTTGTTTTGTTTTGTGTCTTTCAGCTTTTTCCCGGTTAGGGGTCGCCACAGCGGAACTCCAGTCTGCTAATGATTGGCAGTAGAGTTTTACATGCTGGCTTGCTGGGCCTAATGCACAACCTTCAACGAAGGGACGCTCGTTCACGCATGTCGCCATACAGAAGATGCTCTAACTGAGAATCGAATGGGCAACGTCTAACTGTGAGGTGCGATTGAGTTGGATCTTCCCAAAACCAGGAATCATAATGAAGGAACCCTCAAACATGAACTTGCAAAAGTTGCAATTTCCACATTTAAACATTTTCCCAACTTGATTATTGATCTTAGGTCTTTCTAGTAGCATATTGAAGCAAGCTGCTTTTTTGTACATGGGTTTTGGTCCTACAGTATCAAGGTATTCATTACTAGTACAAAAAAATGGACCAATTCCTTTCCACAATGTCTTTCAAGCCCTCAAATTGTTGTGTATAGGGTAAAATTAACCCATGTTGGAAACCACTCACCCCTTTTGGTTCAGTCTTGGGATCTTCACCTTCTGTAGAGTTTTTGCCCTGTACTTTTCCTAATGGGGAAACATAACCTGTATTCCTTTTCCTATAAACTTCTCTGAAAATACTATTCAGGAATCTTTCAGGGTAACCTTGCCTCACAAACATTTCCTTCAGATTAAACATCTCAATCTGAAAACCATTATTGTTTGAAATCATCCGGGCGAGTCTCATACACTGCCCCTTAACTACGGACTTCTTTTGGTGTAAGGGGTGCATGCTATCAGAATGTAAAAAGGAATTGGAATAGCTGGGTTTTTGATATATGGTGGAATCAAACCCCTTTCTCTCAAAATTATTTTTAAGATAAATAGCAAGAAAGTGTACTGAATACCCTGGACATCCATAGTGAAAGTTAGAAAGTTAGTGGTGGAATGGAAATAGTCAAAAAACTCTTGTAATTTTGATTGGCCATAAAAAAGCCAACACTCCTTGAAGTCTGAATTAAGCAAAAAACTGTTTTCCCAATAAGACAAGACAGTAATGGCAAATATGGGGGCACATGCTGCCCCCATAGCTACCCCAGTCTTCTGCCTAAAAATTTGACCTTCAAAAGTCAAAAAATTATTCAGCAGGACTATGTCCATAAGTTCTCTAAGGACTTCCAGCCTGTTTTGGCTAAGATTAGTATTGCCCCTTAGATATTCATAGAACCATTCTAACTTTGTTTGGTGGAAGATGACAGAAAAATAAGTCCTGAATATCAGTTGTTACAAATGTCAGCCCCTCACGAAAAGGTCGTCAGTGATTCTAGTCAGAAAGACCCAAGTAAAACAGAGTTCACATCTAACACTCTCTTAGTATAAAAATCAATATATTTAGCTATGCAGAAAGTCTTTGAGGCCTTAACATCGACTATCGGGTGTAATGGAGGATTGTGTAGACACTTGTGGAACTTTGGAATGCCAAAAATCGCAGGTGTCTTAGGTTTCGCCATGTGTAAGAATGCATGTTCTTCATTAGTAATCTGGTTATTCAATAGCATATCATCTAAAGCTAAATCTATCTTCTGAGATGCAATACTGAGTTCATTAATGGAAGCCTCCTCATAAGTGTCTGAATATAGTAAATTCAACATTTTGAAAACTAAGAAAAGAAGAAAAACCACACTGAGTCAAGGAAATAATAAAGTAAGCACTTTTTTTACTTATAATCAGCAAACTTCTTCAGACAAATGGTAAAAAATAATACAACGCTTATATAGATAAATTCAATGACATCACCACCCATTTATAAAAAGACAAACCTCCATTTAAAGGGCTATAACAACATACAAAGAAAATACCATCAAGGTACACATACCAATAAATAAACCAATTGCATTAAATATTTCAAAAAAGCTATATGTAAAAAAAAATTGGATATAATATATGGACTCAAATAGAAATAAAATATGCTTGTGCATGTAAAAATAAATACACGCACACATAATTATTAACCTATTCAGAGCCCTCATTTTCATAATACTTCTAATGGAAGCAGAATCGTTCAAACCCGGGGGAACCAAGGCATTCAATTTCAATTGCCATATTAATTCCTTCTCATCTAATTTCAAAGCCATTGGTCCACCCCTAACATTGTCAACAATTTTATCAATGACATGAAAAACAAATCCATGTGTGGGGAAATCCTTAATGTGCCTAGCTAGAGCATTATCCAGGTTCATTTTCTCCATGGCATACACATGTTCGTAAATTCTATTTTTAAGGGGTCTTTCTGTTCTGCCTACATAAAACGCAGAGCAATCTGTACAAGAACTTAAATGCACAACCCCTCTTGTATTACAATTAAACCTACCCTTAATGTGGTATTTAGTATCATGTATAACAAAAGAGTTTCCAACATTAATATAATTGCACCAACGGCAAGCCCCACATTTTACCATGCCACAGTGTGGTAAATAATATTTAGGGGTCCCACTCTCCGGAATCCCTTTCAGAGTTCTTCCCTTCCTAAAAACTACACAAGGAGAATCACCCACACTGTTTTTAATCACATTGTCCTCCAAAAGAAAACACCAGTTCTTGAGAAGAATAGATTTTAATAAGGGGGCATCAAGTGAGAAAGTGGTAATGAAACTCAATTTATCCAACCCTTGATTAGAAGAGGCACAAGGGTGATTAGAATCAAGTGCTAAATTAACATTTATTACCATTTTAGGTAGGCAGAACAGAAAGACCCCAGAACCAACCAAATCCATTGAAAGAGTACTCTGCAAGCTCAAACCAATGTCTCTAGCCACAGAAAAATTACCCGCTGAATACCTCCACCTGGCTGCAGAAGCCATATCCTTTCCTGTCTCCATCCTAATTAACAGATCCATCTCCCAGTGTATAGTACCCAAGCTATGGAATATATCAGATATCATCCCTCTACATAAAGGGGGAACCTCCCTGGAACTCAATAACTTCCGCCCTATAGCCATACTACCCCTTTTATCTAAAATTTTAGAGAGGGTAATACACAAGCAACTAATGAAATATCTCCAAGAAAATAATCTAATAGCAACACAACAACATGGCTTTAGACCCTTCCATAGCACCTCCACTGCACAGAATTCACCAACATTGTCAATACTCACAGAAACAATGGACTCCTTGTATCTGACACCTTCCTTGACTTGTCCAAAGCATTCGATATGGTTAATCACAAAAAACTCCTTCTTTCACTAGCAACTCTAAACCTTACCACCCCTGCCATCTCCTGGTTCAAAAACTAACTAGAGGGAAGGAAACAAGCTGTTATGTGGCAAAATTAACTCTTCCCCCCCTTACCGGTCTCCCTAGAAGTATCCCAAGGCTCCATCCTGGGGCCACTTCTTTTTACCCTCTTCACCAATCAGCTCCCAAACAGTATTCCTAAAGCCTCAATAGTGCAATATGCAGATGATACCACCATAATATGTGTAGCCAAATCAATGGACATCCTTCACTCCCTAACACAAGAATGCTTTTCCCTAGCAGAAACTTGGATTACAAACCAAAGGCTCATTCTGAATCCAAGTAAAACAAAGCTAGTATTCTTTAGCTCCCACAGAGCCACACCTCCCACTGATTCTTTCTTCATTTCCTCCTTTAACGAGACCATAATCACCCCCACAAATCATACTAAACTCTTAGGGGTTGAAATAGATAATCAACTTAGATTTGACCTACATATTTCTATAACCATAAAAAAAGTGCATAAAAAACTTGGCCTACTGTATCGCAATAAAAAATTCCTCACTGACCACTCCAAAACTACAATAGCGAGGACTCACCTACTATCCACCCTACTTTATGCCTCCCCCATGCTTACAAATCTCTGCAAATCTGACCAAAACAAACATGATAATTGTTATACTAAGATAGCAAATCCACTACAACCTCTCCCATCAGAACACATCACTGTGAATGCCTAAAAAAACTCAATTGGCTAGAACTACCACTACTACTACAACTCAATCAACTATCACTAGCCCACAAAATAATACAGAACTCTGAAAACACCTCAGCCCTACAAAATCTTTTGCAACCCTATACAACCACCAGGCCCCTGAGGTCTAGCACACAAAACCTCCTCAAAGTAACCAAATATAACAATGAAGATAGTAAGTCTGTCTACAGCCACTGTATAACAAAAGCCTGGAACTCCCTTCCTACCCACATAACTGACAACAAATCCCCATCACAGTTCAAGAAACTTGTTAAAACTCACTTTTTGAATAATTGACTGTGCGCCTGTATCCCCCCTGGCTAATGTCTCATTAGAACACTTCACCTAACTTAAGTAACTCTGCTAAGCCAACCAATCATAGTACTGTACCCACTTAGGACTGTTAATCTACTGCTCATCCCATCTCTCCAGGAGTTAGAGAAAACTACCCCAGCAATCATTTAATGTTTCATGTCAAAAGACAAATCTTTTCAAACCAGATGAGAAGACATATTGTAAATCAATTTGGTATCCTTCTCACCTAAAACCAGGTGAAGACATATAGTGAATCAATGTGCTATCCTTCTCAATAATAGCGAGCATTTCCAGGTCTGCCATCTCCAGCGAACCGCCAGTTTTTTCCAGATCATTTTCGGAACCCAGGTTACGCACAATCACGCAAAAGAGGGTTTGGCAAACAGGAATACTACAGAAATGGGCCTCAGTGCCCTTGGAGAGACAATAAAAGAACCAGATGGTATTGAACTTTGTTTGTTAACAAATCATGTGGTTAACCTATCTGGTTTTGACATTTCTGAACATTTCTTATCAGTTCTAAATTGTGGTCTTAAATTTGTACCCACGGTGCTTCCAAAACTGTATGACTGTAAAATTGAGCTGTATAGTTTTATTAGGAAGCTTCATATGTGGTACTATTTTAATGTTTTAGTGCCTAAGAATGACATTGTGCATGGTTCAAGTTCCGAGTATTCTATTTCAGACTCAGATGAGTCGTTTGTTTCGTGTGATAGTGAAGTTTATGAACAGAGGTATATTGATACCTTGGGTGTTAAGGTGAACAGCACCTTTATGCCTCCGTTTAGTCATGAAGGCATTAAGAAACTACACGCGATGTTAGAATTTGAATTAGAATATTATTTAAATCATTTTGATAAGAATGAAGTTGAATACAATTTATCTAAATTAGAATGGCTGGAATTAAAGAATTTTTCACGACAGACAGAACTAGTTATAAAGCCATCTGACAAGGGTAACAAAATAATAATTATGCATAATAGTCAATATTTTAAAATGTGTTGGGATTTATTGAGTGACTCAACAGTTTATAGTATAGTTCATCAGTATGCCATTGAACAAGCTAAAGTTAAATATATTAATTTAATTCATAAAGGCCTTCGCCTAGGATTTTGGTTAGACAAAGATGTGAAAGGGAAATTTAGTCTAAGGGATACTGGACCAGCATATTTTTATTGCCTCCCTAAAATACACAAAGACCCAGAAAATCCACCAGGCAGACCGATAGTGTCTGCCAGAAAATATTTTTTGCACAATTTAGGTGTAGTGTTGCATAAAGTGTTGCTAAAGGAAGTAGTTTGTCTTCCTTCTTATATTAAAGACTCTTTTGACTTTTTGGACAAAATAAAGTCAATTACGTGGAATAAAAATATGTTTTGGGTCACGTTAGATGTTAAGAGTCTTTACACAAACATTCAACATAAATACAGCCTAGAGGCGTTGTATAAGACTATGGGAGATAAGCCATTAACTCACTATGTGCTTGATTTGACACAATTTTGTTTAGAAAACAACTACTTTTGTTTTGACAATTAGATTTTTCAACAGAAGCAGGGAACAGCAATGGGTGCTCCCTTTGCACCTATGTATGCAAATATTTTCATGGGTCTTGTAGAAAGCGAATGTATCTATAATAATGAATTTGTACAAAAATATGTTAAATTGTATTATAGATTTATTGATGACTTAATATTTTTATGTGAAGGAGGTAAGAATTATGTACAAAATTTTGTCCAAGAGATTCAACGAAATAGATTTAACATTTGTTTTGATGGTTTACAGTGTGGAAACACAGTTAACTTTTTAGATGTGAATGTACAGGGTATTGATGGTCAACCCATCTTAACTAGCTTACATAGAAAATTTGGAGAGCCAAATGATTTTTTGAAAGCTGATAGTTGCCATCCCTTTCATGTTATCAATGCTTTACCATATGGAGAATTCTTAAGAATTTCACGTTTATGTAACACTGATGAGATATTTTTTAAAGAGGCTCATGAATCTAAAAAGATGTTTTTGAGAAGAAATTATGACAAAAAGTTAGTTGAAAGTGATATTGATAGAATTATTAAAGTTAGATTTGATAGATTTAATAAACAAAAAAGTAGAGATATTTTTATATCCAATAAAACTATTAATTGTGTAGATAATTTATTTATAGTATCTAAGTATAATATTTGTAGTAATATGATTAAATCAAATATATTACATTTTTGGGAATTTTTAGACAACTTTGATGAATTAAAGAATTTAAAGACAAAAAAAATAATTTTTTCTTATACAAAAGGTAAAAGCATTAAAGATTTTTGTAATGGACTAGGTTTTCTAAATTGATTGTGAAAATACCCATTCAGTTAACTATTTTGGGTACTTTTCCATGTGGAAAATGTCAAGCTTGTTCATATATACATAGAACTTTTTTTAAAATTAATAACAAAAATTTTGATTTAGAGGGCTCATATAACTGTAGAACTAATAGGGTAATCTATGCCCTCAAATGTGGTTGCAATAAATTTTACATCGGTCAAACGAAAAGAATGTTTAAGGTTAGACTTTTAGAACATCTGAGGGGCATAAGAAATAACAAAATGGAGAGCCCTTTAGCCTTACATTTTTGTGAATTTCACAGTGGCAGTAGTGAGAGTTTAAAAGGTACCATCTTACAACAGGTAGCTAAAATGGAACCTGATGAATTAGTTGTGGGTAGATTACTTTTAAAGAAGGAAACTACTTTTATTTTAATATATGACACTTTAGTACCTAGAGGCTTGAATATAGAATGTAATTGGAAGAATGTTATTTAGCTTGTAGGTGCATATCAATTTTATTGATTAATTGTTTAATGATGTAATTGAATGATTTTGTGACTATATAAAGTGTGCTTTAGTATTGTTAGTTTACTCCTTGAAGGCTTACTGTGGCCGAGGCGCTAGAGTGAGAGACAGAAATAAAACTGCTTTTGGATCCTGTGCTGACTCCTGTTGTTTTGCTGTGCTGCTTTGCTGTGTTTGACGTTGTTGCTGCTGCAATCATAGTACTGTACCCACTTAGGACTGTTAATCTACTGCTCATCCCATCTCTCCAGGAGTTAGAGAAAACTACCCCAGCAATATTGAACTCTCCATAAGCAACTAAAACCAGGAGAAGACATATTGTAAATCAATTTGGTATCCTTCTCACCTAAAACCAGGTGAAGACATATAGTGAATCAATGTGCTATCCTTCTCAATAATAGCGAGCATCATCTGCTCTCTCGGAGCCTTATTCTACGTCTCTCTGCTTTTACTCTGATACTCCATCTATCACAGGAATCCCAAACTTAGGAATATCTTCTAAAACTTAATATTATATTGAAGAGAACGAATGTATCCTATCTGCTAGTTAATATGTATGTCAAAGTCTCTTCTATGGAAATTGTATGTCAAAAGTCTGTCCTTAATACTATGTTTTGTAAAAAATATTTCTCTTGGAGCTTTTCTCCCCGGGCCTCCACTGAAAATGGATTTGTAATCCAGTTGGACTCTCCCGGTCAACAAATGTAAAATAAAATAAATAAATAAATAAACATACCAGTCAAATTTAAGGCTTTTCCCACCTCTCTGCAAAACACTGCTGTAATGGCTTTGGCAAACAAATGAAAATGATTGATGGGTGTTGGTTCAAGACTCCCATCAATATCTCTAAGTACAGACTTTTGCAGAAAGTCCAAAGTTTTTGTCTGTTTTTCATAAAATTGCAGTTTTCTGCCAAATCACTGGTAAATCATTGAACAATGAAGTCAGAAAATTGACAGGCATTTGATTTTCAGACTTCATATCTTTAAGAAATTTCACTCTAATGCAAAACCTGTTTATCAACTTTCTAAGTTTGTAAGTGCAATATTTATAAATGTTCCCAATTTGTGGGCCTTTGTCCCCTATTATTTATGGCCTTGTCCAGATTTCTTGTTCTGTGATGTTGAGAGGGATGCTGCCATCCCTTCCTACTGGAGCCAGTCCACTGCACTTGCACAAGTGTCCCCCTCAGCAGTGCAGATTTGCTTTATAGTTCTTTTACATCACACACACACACACACACACACACACACACACACACACACACACACACACACACACACACACACACACACACACACACACACACACACACACACACACACACACACACACACACACACACACACACACACACACACACACACACACACACACACACACACACACACACACAGTAAATCTTGTTGTCCATGTTATTTCTTCTTTTCCTTGGTTTCATTTCTCTTACTTGTAATGTTACTTTTACTCATTTTTTCTCCTGCCTCCCATATCTACCCTAATTATTACTTCTAACAAGTACTTTTTATCACTCTTTCTTCTCTTCCTCTCCTCCTCTTTATCCACTATTTGAACTTTTCCACTCTGACATTTGCTTTATGAGTAAATAATGAACTGTCGCCCTTATGTCAGCACATTTCAATGCTACATAATATTGTATTTAGTCTAATAATAGGTTCATAGGTAGGTACTAGGCTATAGGCCCAAGGGCCTAAGTAAGCCTAGCCAACAAGGTTCCCTGGCTTATGCCACTCAAGAAAATTATTTTCCTGTGCCACTGTCGAGCAGAGCCACAGAAGTGATTCCCGCGGTATATTTCCTATCTCCCATCCACTCGAAGATTTTTCTTGAAGAGTGCTAATGAGGAACTTTGCTTGACATAGATGAGTAGCTTGTTCCAGAGTATGGGAAGTCTCTGTGACAGGAATCTATCCCTCCAGCATGTCCTGTTTATTGTGGTGATGAGATTTAGGTCCCTAGAGTGTGTAGCTTGGAGGGATTGGGATTTCTTTAGGTGTAGCATGTCCAACAGCTCTGGGTTTGACATAGCTTTATATGTTAGGCAGAAATCACCTCAGAGTAGGCGATATGCTATGGAGTAAAGCTGGAGTTTTTTGAGATGGTCAGTGTAGGGCATCTGTTTGAGGCCAGTAATCCTCTTTGTGAGGTACTTCTGTGGCCTTTCCAGCTGCTACAGATGTCTTGTGAGGTACATTCCAAAAGGGGCTTTGTACTCTATAATGGGTCTAATGAGTGTCGAGTAGAGGGGGAATGTGACCTCTTTTTTTCCTGGATGAGAACCCTTTTGTGATGAGGTGTGCCATGTAGAAGGAATTCCTGACTACTGTGGCAATGTAATTATCAAAGTAGAGACTACTGTCCACCTGGGTCCCAAGGTCTCATCACACATTCAGTGTCAAGTAGACTGCTGCCTATGTGGTAGTTCATGGGTACAGAGTTTTTACCAAAGGGGATGACAATGCACTTTTTGGCATTGAGCTTGAAGCCATGGCTCTGACACCAGGCATCTGTCTCAGTAAGGCCCTTCTGTAGGATGTCCACATCATTTGGGAACTTGACTATGGCTCCTAGTTTGTAGTCATCTGTGAACTTCATTAGCCAGAGGCCTTCTGTGTTAGCCTGTACTTCAGAGAAGTAGATACCAAACAGGAGAGGTCCCAGGACTGAACCCTGTGGTACTCCACTTGTCACTGGTTTGAAGTCAGATTTGGAGTCTGCGACTTTTACAGTGTGGGTTCTGTCAGTGAGCCAGTTGGCAACCCATCTTGTGACATAGGAATTTATACCTAGTTTAGTGAGTTTAGCTATATATCCAGAATGGGGGATGGTATTGAAAGCCTTGGCAAGGTCAAGATAGGCTGTGTGAACCACCTTACCCTCATCTACGGCTTTGGTGACTGCCTCAAAGAAATCGATTAGGTCCAGGAGGCATAATCTGCCTTTCACAAACCCGAACTGGGTAGGTCCAGAGTTTGGAGGTTACCAATGTCTTTGTTTATGAGTTCCATGATGATACATACCATGGCCTTGCAGGCCAGGCTCGTCAGGCTAATAGGGCTATAGTTCCTGGGATCAGTGGTGGCTCACCCTTTGTGGAGTGGGATAACTGTTTCTGTGTGCCATTCCATGGGCACAAAGCCTGATGTAAGGCTATGATTCAACACGGTGCTTAGGTGGGGAGCTAGTTCATTCTGAAGTTCATGTAAAACACAGCCTGGGATGTTGTCCAGTCCCATGGATGCTGTGTTTTTGGCTTTAGAGAGTGCAGCTTTTACCTGTGTCGTTGTGATTACAGGGTCTCTGCATTCTTCCTGTATAGATATGGGCCCTTTAGGGGGTGAGAGGGGGGTAAAGTTAGCACTAAACCTATCTGCCAGGATGTTGGCAATATCAGTTGGTTCTATAATTTTCATGCCGTTGTGCTGTAACTCAGAGCAGATCTGGGTGTTGCCATTGAGATTCTTGACATAGCTATAGAAAGCCTTGTGGTTATCCTTAGAATCAGTAGTGATTTTGTTTTCGTAGCTAGCTTTGGAGGCTCTTATAAGGGATCTCAGCTTCTTACTGAGGCTGACCAGGGAGCTCCACCACTCATGGGATTTTACTCTCTTTTGCAACAATTTCTTCCTTCTGTTGTACAGTTTGTTTATGGCAGGGGACCACCAGATTGGCTTCCTTTTTTGGGGGATAGCTTCTTGGTTCTGTTTGGGATAGCACGATCCATGCTGTAAGTGCTTATAGAGTTCATTTGTGTAGGATTCAGCAGTTGTAACTGTATTGTCCATCTGCATGGGTGTCATGAAGTTTGCCACTTCTGTCTTAAGAAGCCTGAAGTTGGCTTTGGAGAAATTTTTTACAATGGTTTCCTTAATGGGGGGTGGGGGCGGGCTGTGGATATCTAGGGTGATTAGCTTATGGTTGGATCTGACCAACAAGGAGTTGACTTCTGGTGTGAAACACCGGTCACTCATGTTGGTAATAACTAGGTCTATGATATTGTTGCCCTTGGTGGGGGTGTGGATAAATTGATCCGGGGCACTGGAATTTATGAATTCCAGAAATCGTTGAGTGAAGGAGTTGATACATGAGTAGTTTTCCCAGTTAATGGTGGGGTAGTTGAAATCGGCCATTATTAGGGTGTTTGGTTGAACCCCAATATTTTCCAGTATATCAAGAAAAGAGGAGTGAAAATCCTGGGTCATGGTGGGGGATCTGTAACAAGCTACAATTTGGATTGCAGTTTTGCCCAGAGTTAGTTGCACTTGGATAACCTCGGATGCATTATGCTGAGCAACTAGCCTGGAGGTGTAGATATCCTTAATGAGTATGGACACACCTCTGCCTCTGGTGTTCCGGTCCAGGTTACGTGGCCGAAAAGTGTGGTATGAGTTATAACCTGGTAGTGCAGTGGTGCTCTCTGGAGCCTTGAACCAGGTCTCAGTCACTGCAAAGATATCGATGTTCTCTACTTTAAGGAGTGCCTCGAGTGAGTGCATTTTGAGATTTAGACTTCTAGCATTGAGTAGCATTACCCTCAGTTTTTGCTTGCCTGTTCCTGTTACAGTGGTGAATCTGTCATTTGAACTTTGTCTAAAAAAAACACTATAGTGATGGCAAGAGCCTTAGCCAGTATCCAGAATCCCAGGGGCGACAGGTGCAGGCCACCTCTGGCAAAGCCTCATGGTCTGTCGACCATGTCATCCCATTCAGACAGATACTGGATCCCCTTAGAATGGCACCAGTAACTTAGCCAATTGTTGAAGTCAATCATTTTGTCCTTGTACTGTGGTATCATTCTGGGTGATGGCAGAATGCTACTCAGGGCTACAAGATCGGAGAGCTCTTCTATGTCTCTTTTCATGTAGTCCAGGGAGGTACATCTCAGGTCATTCACACCAACATAGACAATGACAGAGTCATATTTGTACTTGTTGTGGAGTGACCTGAGTGCGTGGGTTATATGTTGGATCCTGGCACCTGACAGGCAGCTGACAGTAACCTTCTCCTTGTTTAGTCTGGTGAGTGGGACATCAGTGTGCCTGACTATATGTTTGTCCATAATATCTGAATAAGTGAGTGGGATTTTCATGACAGCATCAAGGAAACATTTTCCTTCCTTTTGTGTTTTTTTTTCTTAACTTTTGGATTTTTCCTTGGCATATTGATTGATTTTCTTAGTATATTTTATTTTTTATTTATTTTCCATTTGTTTACCAGGTTAGTCTGACTGGACACAAGGTAACTGTTTTCAGCAGAAGCTTGGGGAGAAAAGCTCCAGATACATAGTAAACAATTATAAAAAATAATAAAAATAAATTATACAAACATAGCTATTTTGTACAAAGAGCATAGAAAATATAAAATGAGTAAAATCAGAGTTTTACAATTGATGCAGCATACAGTGGTTAGAATATTAAGAAACAATTAAACAAGATGATTTACAACAAATATACAATTGCTTGAACATAAATTCAAAAAGAAGTTTCCATAGACAAACAGGGTCATAAACTAGAAATCATAACTATATTGATATGATTTATATTGCATTTATCTTGTTTTAATGATGCTATATGTGTATTTGTATGTGTTATATGTGCACAAATATTTGTATTAATCTATGTATTTACAGTATATAGACAAAGTACTGGGTCACATCAGAGGCTTGGGAGGTGATTGTTAAGAAATTGAGAACTGTTGTAAAGCTTGGCATTGAATACCATAAGTTCAGGTTATTCTATAAAAGAATAACTATGTAAAGATAACCATGTCAGCAGCCAGAATGCATTACAAACTGAATGTTTTACTATGCACATTAAGAAATGGATAGATTGGCCCAAACTCTGGACTGTGTGTGCTTTGCTTTTTTTTTTTTTTTCCTGGGGAAATGTTATTCAGAAGTGAAGAGACACATAAGGGAACAGTTTTAGTGGCACACCAGGCTGTGATTTTTTTGGTGTCTATTGTCATGCAAAGCTGACGAAATAGTTGAATCTACCCAAGCTGGAAATGTGAGACTAAAGCCCACTGAAGAAGGGGAGATGGGAGGAGTAACTTGGCCAGGAATTGAAACCTGCAAAACTGCTCCTTGTGAAAAGTTTTATTTATCTCAGTAATTTGTTGACACTTTTGCAAGTTTCTTTCAGAGAATGTGTAGTACATCAATAGGAACATTTGTAAAACTCAGCGCATACCAGTGAATGACACATGAGCTGCAGACTCTCAAACTTGACATTTATTTCAGGTATGGCTGGAGCGACACAGAGTAGGTTATCAAACAGTTCATCTAATATCCACAAAACATCAATAATCCAGATTGCCCAGCAAACTGGTTGAAGTGGTAGAAATGAGGACACGTATAAATCCACAATGAACCATAAGCTTTAATGAGATAACACACAGATGCATGTTAGCGCTTTCACCATACGGCTTCTTCAGACCTATTAACGCAATAAAAACACTCCAATTTAAATATAAGAAATTGGCGGGAAATACATACTCTCTTAAAGTTATCTAACCTACGGATGTCATTTATTTAGCTTCCTGTGAAGCCCGTGACATGTTTTATATAGGGAAAACGAATAGGAGTTTAAGAGATAGGATGAGTGAGGATATTGTGGATTTATACGTGTCCTCGTTTCTACCACTTCAAACAGTTTGCTGGACAATCTGGATTATTGATGTTTTGTAGATATTAGATGAACTGTTTGATAACCTACTGTGTGTCGCTCCAGCCATATTGGGTTTATTTTATATTTCTGTGTCTGGCTTTTTTGGCAGGAGCGTTCACTCCGAACGGGCCTTATATAAAATGATTATTTTTTTTCAGGTGTTCCATTCTAAGTGAATGGAAGTCTAGTCTGACAACAAATGGTAGGGCTATTTGTTCTCACAGTCTGTGCATTGAGACAGATTTAGCTTTCCAAAGGAATCACAATGTCTGTCCCCATGAGGGCAGACAAGAGTAAAAAAAAAATAAAATTAGGAATGAATACTTATTTTGCTGCAGGCAGCTTTAGGAGGTGCAGTAAATCATGGCAAGATAAAAAATATATGTTTTTTTCATTGTTTGCCCGTAGTGGTCCTTTAAGGGAAATTAATTTTTTGTACAAACAATTTAAGCTGCAATAAAGCCTCATCTATTCTGATGTTAGCTGTAGGTGCAAAAGTCAAATCCCTTTCAAACAAATTGGCCCATGTTACATCTACATGAATACTGCTGTAGTTGAAAATCTTAAAATCACCCAAGTCATTGCTAATAATCAAATTGTTGTTTAATTCCATCTCCTGTTGTAGTTCCCCCTGTTTGAACTGTTCATACGGGTTCCACCCCTCTGCCTCCTCCTGCCCCTCAAATAAGCTACTGGTTGATTCCATTGATCCATTGATGTTACCTGGGTCATTGCATTCTGTTCCCTGTCCCTCAATCTTTGGGACTGCCTTAAATGGGGATTCCCTAAAGGGCTGTTGTGCTCAGAGGGACTGGTATTAACTTCACGGGACCTTACATTGTTGTCATTAGTTTGCTTAGTTTTTTGTTTTTAAGGTCATTGATATGTCTCAATACCCATTCCATTAAGTTCCCCCTGTCTACTTTCAAACAGCAAATCACGTTTAATGTTGTCATTAACAGTTTCTATATTTAATATCAACAAACTCATTTGCTTGTTATAATCCTTAATCAATTTACTCAATACAGCTTGGCTATGCTTGGTTTTAAAATGCTTTCTAGCTAGTTTTCTAAGTTCCCTGATGTTAATATGAACTTGATTTTTATAAATTTAAGTTATTAAGCTGATTATTGAATAATTGGAAGGTTGCCACCCACAGGTATATAAATGGTGAATAGTTGAGATTTGGTGTTCTGATGAAGTCTTGATACCCGTGGACGAAAGTGCTTAACTTGTTTTACATATTTCAATAAAACCTTTTGTGGCATTCAGCTCTGATGACTCATGTAAAGCAGACTTGAAATAGATTATGGGAAATAGAAAGACTTAAGAAAAATAAGATCATGTTGATATGTCAAGCCCCATTGACAGCCATTTTGCAGAAAACATATTAAAATTCAATACACAGCAGTCAGAGTGATTTTGAGGTGTTAAAATAACTCAGAAAACAGAGAAAGAGAGAAAAAATAGATTTTTTTAATTTCTAAGTTGGAGTTTTCCTTTAATTTCAGTGTTTTATCCACTGCTTTCACCCTTTTTCTGCATGCAGCTCTTCCATTCACTATTCTTAACACCGTTTTAGCGGCTACTCCTCTCATATCCTGCACTGCACTCTTACATTTGATAATACCTTTTCATTTTTATCTGCTGTTCCCCTCAGGTCCTGCTCTTCACTCTTCCATTTGATATTAATTTTGCCTTCATACCCAGTGTATCCTTCATATCTTGCATGAGACTCTACCATTAAATATTACTTTCACCTTTTTATGTCCTGCTTGCTACTTTTCCAGTTGATGTAACTTTTAACTTCGTATATGCTCTCCCTTTGCATCCTACACACTACCCTTTCATTTGCTGTTACTTATACCCTTTTATATGCCTTCTCACTTTTATACAGTGTTTCCCTCACATTCCACATAGTATTCTTCTGTTTGATATTAACATTCACATTTTTTGCACTGCCCCACTCAAGCCTTGCATTATTCTTTTATTTGTAATTACTTTTACCTTTTTATCCACTACTTCACTCATGTCTGGCACATGACTTTTCCATTCAGTATTACACGTTCTGTAATCCACTCTTCCATTCCATAATACTTTCACCTTTTCATTTCCTGTTTTCCTTACATCAGACATACCACACTTCCATTTAATATTGCTTTCTGCTTTCTGCATGATGCTCTCCTGTTTTGCATTGCACTTTTCCATTCAGTATTGCTTTCACTTTTATCCTGTGCTCTGACTCACATCTTGCATGCTACTTTTCCGTTTAATACTTTTACCTTTTTATCCACTTCTCTCCTCATGTCCTGCATGCTACACTTCTGTCTGATGTTACTTTCACCTTTTTCCCTGCTCCCTGCAAGTTCTGCATGCCACTCCTGCATTCAATATTATTTTTACCTTTTTATCTGCTGTCCCCTCTCAACGTTCACACGACACTTCCATACTATATTTCTTTCAGCTTTTTATGTGCTGCTCCTTTCACTTACTGCATGCCACTTTTCATTCAATATTCCTTCTCTTTTTTATTTGCTGCATCCAGCATGCCATGCATGACAACCTTCCTGTAGACATTACTTTCACCTTTTCATTCACTGTTCCTCTCTTGTCCTGCAGGTGAACCATCCATTCTGCATTACTTTCACATTTTCATCCAGTGCTTCCCTGACAACCTGTATAACACTATGGCATTCAGTATCACTTTCATCTCTTTAGCCAGTGCCCAACTCACATCCTGGTGCTAGTCTTCCATTTGACATTATTTTTACATTTTTATCCACTGTTCCATGTATATCCTGGATGCCAGTCTTCCATCTGATATTAAACAACATTTTTCCAGTGCTCCCCTCACATCCTGCACTCTGTTTTTTTCATTCAATATGACTTTCTTTTTCTTTTGCTACCCCTCAGGTCCTGCTAACCATGCTTCCATTTTATGTTAGTTTCAGTTTTTCATCCTTTCATTCCCCCATTTCCTGCAGGAGACTCTTCCATTTCCCATCACTTTCACCCTTTTATTTTTTGCCTCTCTCATGTTCTACAGACCATCACCATTCCATTTGATATTTCGATCCCCCTTTCATCCAGAGCTTCCCTCACATCCTGCATGCTATTCTTTCATCTATTATTGTTTCAAATTTTTATCCACTGCCCCACACATCTCCTGCATGGTACTCTTCCATTCAATATTACTTTAAGCCTTTTGCTTACTGCTCTCAACATGTCCTGCATGTTGGACTAACATTCAGTATTACTTTCAACTTTTTTCATGACTTCCCTCATGTTCTGTGTGCCACTCTTCCATTCAAAATTACTTTCATCTTTTTATCTCCTGCTCCTCTTATGTCCTGCACACCCCTGGCCCATTAAAAAATGCCACCTCCTTTTTATTTACCACATTCCTCACGTCTTGCATGGCACTCTTGCATTTGAGATTGCTTTTATTTTTTTTTATCTGCTGTTCCCCTTGCGTCCTGCACATCAATCTCCCATTCAGTATTACTTTCACCTTTTTTACCCTGCTCTAATTATGTTCTGCAGGACACTCTTCCACTTCATATTACTTTCACCTTTTTATCCATCGCTCCCCTCACCACCCATATGCCACTCTTCTGGTCAATATTACTTTTACCCTTCTGTTGTCTGTGCCACTTACATCTTGCACTCCTCTCTTCCATTTGATGTTGCTTTCATTTTTTTTCCAGAGCTCTCATCATTTCTTCATGCCACTCTTCCATTTGATATAACTTTCACCATTTTATTCATTGATCTGATGTTATCTCTTTCATTCCTCCTCACGAATGGGTTATGGATCTGTGCTTGGATCTGACTTGGCCACTATTCCTCAGACTGTGATCCAAGTCTCAAGCTCCTCTCACTACTCGTAATACCTTGCACTCTAACCGACCTCTTCAGACCTCATTTGCTGCCAGCAGTTTCAAACGTGGTCTACAGTCTTGAGTGAATTTTTGGTGTTTTTTTGGGACTTTCTTCACCAGATAAGTAGCCTTTCCTTCTCACTTCCACCTTTATTATCTTCCTCTCCTACCCTGTGGTATGTGTGTGTAGCACAGCTACTTTCTTCCCCCTTTTCTCTAAGTTGGGTATTTTTCCGGCACTATTTATTTCTTTCCATTGGGCTCTCTTCCCTTCGCTTAGTAAAAAAAAAACTTTCCATTTATAGCTGTGTCCACTCCATGGAAGGTGCCTCTAGGGCAGCCAGCTCAGACATTGCTATTCGCAAACATGCCTGGATGAGGCTTTGTGATTTTGCAGAGCTGTTTAAGGTGACCTTTGGCAATGCCCCCTTTGATGGATCCTGTCTCTTCAGTCCATCAGTCAAAGTGACCCTGACCTGCAGTGAACAGGAAGGGAAGACTCTGTCTGCCATCGGGATTAGGTTCTCCACTCCACAGCACATCTTTTCTAGAAATCAGCACAGTGGAAAGAAGACCTTGTTTTGTAAATCCCAGGGGTCTTTTCAGAATCAATGTGGGGACTGTTTGTCCAGGGGCAGAGGAGGAAATGCCAATGGGAAGACACTACCCCAGAGGCAGAGGGGGTCCGCAAAATCAGACTTTCAGGGAGCCTTTCTTTGATAAGCTTTTTCAGCGCTCCTGAAGTGCTGCCTGACTGCTCATCTCTGGAGTCAGTCTGGGGTAATTTTTCTCTACACCCCACCTCCTGAACCAATATAACTCAAAACAAGTGGTTGTTAGAGATCATATCCAGAGGTTACACAATTCCCTTCCACAATTCTCCTTCGGAGGGTTCAAAGAGACTCCCCAATGTTCCGCCCAGTCCGAGGGAATTTGCAGTAGAAGGAATTCTAAACTTACTGTGAAAATGAGTCATTTAAGAGGTCCCAGTCACACAAAGAGGGTTCAGGACTTACTCTTACTTCTTTTTAGTGCCAAAGAAAACAGAGGACCTGCAACCCATTCTGAACCTAGGCAAATTAAACTTGTTTGTAAAGAAAGCAAAGTTCCAAATGGTGATGATTCAGTCCATTCTTCCACTGTTGCGGAAGGACAATTAGATGTGCTCTGTGGACTTAAAGGATGTGTACTATCACATCACAATATACAGGTGCTCCAGGAGTCACCTGTGCTTCCTGTTGGGAACCTGTCATTACCAGTTCAGAGCTCTGCCCTTTGGACTCACCACAGCCCCCAGGGTGTTTACCAAATGTATGCCAGTAGTCGCAGTCCATCTTACACTGCCAGGTTTCCATATGTTTCTTTACCTGGATGATTGGCTGTTCACTGCCCCAACCAGGCATCAGCTAATACAGGCCAGGGATTACTTCTTTAATCTTGCCAACTATTTGGGGATTACTATAAATCTGGCAAAGCAAATCTTTCTCCTGTGCAGACTTTAGAGTTCATTGAAGCTACTTTGGACACAGTCAGTCAGATTGCCGCTGTTCCCCTCACTGCATCCTAACATTTGAGAGATCAAGTACAAACAGTGTTGAATCTAGCTTCTCCCCCGGCAAGGCTAATTCTCCAAGCTCTAGATTCTATGGCAACTTCCATCCAGCTAATTCCTCTTGCAAAATATTTTATGTGAGTCCTTCAATGGACTCTGGCTGCTCAGTGGTCTATTCTCTACCAGCCTCTGTCTGTTCCTGTCAAATTGACTCCTGTTTGCAGAAGGCATCTTCAATGGTGGCTTCTGTCGGATGACTTGACATTAGGCAGACCTTTCCTTCTCCCACCCCCCTGCCACGGTGACCATGGACACTTCCCAGTTGGGGTGGGGGGGCATTACAAGGGGAAGATGGTTCAAGGCACGTGGACTCCCATAGAGACTAGATTGCATATCAATGTTCTGGAGATGAGAGCTGTACTCCTTTCATTGCAAGCCTTTCAAGATGTTCTCCCTCTAGGGATGATTGCTATTCACACAGACATGTCAGTCGTGTGGTACATCAACAAACAAGGAGGAACCCATTCTTATCCCTTGTGCATAGATGTCATGAGGGTTTGGAAATGGGTGATGTCTTCGGACTGCTTTCTGCTTGCAACACATATTCCGGGGAGATCCAATGTACTGGCAGACAAACTCAGCAGGTCCATTCTGACTCCTTATGAATGGTCCCTTAATCAGTCAGTAGCAGACATGATTTTCAGCCAGCAGCAACAACGTTGAACACAGCAAAGCAGCACAGCAAAACAACAGGAGTCAGCACAAGATCCAAAAGCAGCTTTATTTTCTGTCTCTCACTCTAGCGCCTCAGCCACAGTAAGCCTTCAAGGAGTCCTTGAAGGCTTACTGTGGCCGAGGCGCTAGAGTGAGAGACAGAAAATAAAGCTGCTTTTGGATCCTGTGCTGACTCCTGTTGTTTTGCTATGATTTTCAGCCACTTTGATTCCCCCCTCTGGGGGGTCCTTGAGGGACACTGTGGTTCACAATTGCCCCCCACTGGTCTCCTTTATGCTTACCCTCCATTACTTCTGATGTAAAGTTTTCTACAGAAAGTGGTGTCTGAAGTCCTATGTGATCCTCATTGCCCCTTTTTGGTCTCATTGGATTTGGTTCCCCTTCCCCTGTCTCATCTGAATCATCTGCCATGGATTCTGGAACCCAAACAGGACCTCCTCTCTCAGCCCATAGAGGATTATCTTTCCAGTCTGAAGTCCCTCAAATTGACTGCTTGGTTTATCCACTTCCAGTGATCATTCAAAGGTCCAGGCTTGCTTCCCTAGTCTGAAAAATTATTTTGGTTTCTCAAAAGCCAGCTACTAAAAATGTTTACGGTAGCAAATGGAAGAGGTTTGTATTCTGGGCTTCCAAAGAAAACATTCACCCTTTTTCGGCACCTGTTTCTGATGTTCTGCATTTCCTTGCATCTCTTTTCAAACACAGAGCTAGTTTTTCCACCATCAAACTCCAGTTTGTGGCCATTTCAAATTTTCATTCTGGCAATGTTCTCAACTCTCCTTCAGCTTCCAAACTATGCAAGGCCTTTTTGAAAGGGTCTTCCTCGTCGGGGCTCTGGTAAAGGACCCCTCTCCACCATGGGATCTCACTGTGGTTTTGCAGAGCTTAACTTAGAAAACCTTTGAATCAGTGGGTGACTGTGACCTAAAGTTTCTTTCATGGAAAACAGTTTTCCTTGTTCCCATCACCTCATCTAAGATTAAATTGAAAATTGAGGCCTTGCCCTCTAAGCCACCTTACTTCATTTTCCATAAGGATAGAGTTTCCCCTTGTACAAATCCTTTCTTTATGCCCAAGGTAGCTTCAGAGGCCAATCTTAATCAGACCGTTCAACTACCAGTCTTTTTTCATAATTTCTCTAATGATGGAGAAAGACTGTTACACACTTTGGATGTTCACAGACAGTTATGATTTTACTTGCACAGGACCAAGCCCTTTTAAAAATCAGATCAGTTATTTGTTTTCTTCTCTGCTAGCCATCTAGGTCAGGTAGTATCAAATGTTACTCTTGCCAAATGGATTACAAACTGTATCTATTTCATCTGTGACAAAAATGGTCTGCAACTACTTTGTCCTTCTAAGGCCCACTCTACCAGGTCTATGTCCACCTCATCTGCTTTTTTTTCCAGAGCCTCATTAGATGATATCTGTGCTGTAGCTACTTGGTCCAGGGCTCATGTGTTTGTATCACATTATAAACTGGATCTTATTTCCTGGAGCAGGGCTTTATTTTGTTTGGCTGTGCTCCGGCATATCCTTCCTTGAGACCACCCAGGTGTTGTATAGCTGGGGACTCTACTCATTCAAAAGGAAGAAGGAAAGAGACATCAGATTTATTAGTTATGTACTTACCATAACTTGGTATCTGTGTTGTCTTTTTTCATTCCTCCTCACCTTCCAAACCAACCATCCCCCTTCCTGGTATGCTAGAAGACCTGTAGTGAACTAATTTTTTTGGGGAACAGTTGTTCTTGGTTCTCTCTTGAGCCTCTGTTTTTTAGAGAAATGCATATTTTTCTACCTTTTTAATTGTTGCTCCTTCTCTTTCATAACTGTTGAATGTGGGCAGCAAACACGATCTGAAGAGATCAATTAGAGTGCAGGTACGTCCGTATCCCTAAGCAGCATCCTATCATCACCCAGAATGATGCCTCAATGCAAACAGAAAATGACTGACTTTAACAATTGTCTTAGTTTCTGGTGTCATTTCAAGGGGATCCAGTACCTGACAGCCTGGGAGGACATGACTGACAGACCACGATGTTTTGCCAGAGATGGCCTTCATCTGTCTCCCGTGGGTTTCAGGCTTCTGGCAAATGCTGTTGTCTTCCCCATAGTGCCTTTTTTAGTCAAAGCCATGAGCACATCACCAACATGAAAAATTCTTCTAAACGAAATTCAAAGGTCATGTTGCTAAATGCTAGGAGTCTTAGCATGAAACTGCGCTTACTGCAAGCATTCCTTGACCTGGAGGATGCTGACATTTATGCAGTCTCTGAAACCTGGTTCAAAGCTGCAGAGAGCATCCCAGCCTTACCAGGTTACTCATCCTACCATACTTTCAGATCCCAAAAGGAGGGCTAAAAAGCCAAAGGAGGTGGAGTTTCAATATTTTTCAAAGACATACACACCTTCAGGCTGGTCATACGGTATGATGCACAGGAAACACTCCAAATATAGTTAACTGTTGACAAAACACCTATTCCAGTCATAACTAGCTATAGACCCCCAGCCATGACTCAGGATGCCCACTGCATCTATCCGGACTTACTTGAATCCATCAAGACTCAACCCTCTACCCTGATCCTGGGTGACTTTAACTACCCAACCATAGAGTGGAAGACCTATTCTAGTCCAAACATGAATGCCCGACTTCTTCAATGCCAATGCATTGGATATGCTCTTCAACACCCCTATGAGAGGTGAAAATATCCTGGACCCAGTCCTAACCAACATGAGTAGCCACTGTAGCACCCCTACAGTGTCATCCTCCTTGGTAAGATCTGACCATAAATTGATCACTTTCGAAGTCACCATCTCCCTTGACATCCCCCCCCTTGTTAGGGTCAAACAAAAAACTTTTCCAAAGCTGACTACAGTCTCCTGAGAGCAGGTATAAGCAGCTTCACAGCCACTGCCCCTTTCAGTTGGAACTAGCACTAATATTCAAGCCCACACCAAAAACTATATGAGCACCTACATAACTGTTTGGACTCAACGATACCTGACAGGACCAAATCATCTTCCTCAGGGAAGAATAAACCTGTCTGATGGACAGCAGCAAGAAACACACTCTATAATAAAAGGAAAACGATTGATGTTCTTCGTGTTTCACTGTTGCAGTCATCACCTGTCGGTCAGCCCGAATACCAGAGTCAAAGTTTTTGAGTGCCGGCTGCCATCGCCTGTAGTCTGAAGTCAGGTTGTCAATGCTGTAAAGCAAGGCAGCCGATGTCATTACATCAGTCTTTCTTGCCACGGAGCCCGTAGCAGAAGCAGTTCACACGAGTGCTGGTCGGTCTCTACCAGAAGTTGAATTTCAGCAAAAAATGTCTAAAGCTAAGTACCCTGTTGGGGACCCTTTTTTCTCCTCTCTTTTCTAAGTCTAGGGCAGGGTTTGCCTTTGCAATTCTGCAGGGCCTCCTGACCCATACCTAGGACTCAAGCTATCCTTCCACTCTTTTCCTCAGCTTTGGGAATCCTCCCACAGGTGATGACTGCAACAGTGAAACATTTAGAACACAGTACAGTTCTGTAAACTTACCATAAATGTAGATGTTCGAGTGTATTCACTGTTGCAGTCTTGGTTTCCCTCCCTCCATCCTCCATTTAACATCTTCCCATAGGGGGACACAAGCTTCCCAAGGTGGCTTTTATCCACCAGGACCACTTCTCTCTTTTCCCTTGTGCTTCTGATGGGTTAGGGCAAGAAAAACTGATGTAATGACGTTGGCTGCCTCGCTTTATAGCACTGACGACCTGATGTCAGACTAAAGGCGACGGCAGCTGGTGCACAAAAACATTGACTCTGGTATTCTGGATGACCAAGAGCTACCATAGCAGGGATAACCCACAGGTGATGACTGCAACAGTGAATACACTCGAACCTCTACATTTATGGTAAGTCCAGGATCAAGAAGGAGCAGGTTCCAAGTAGGAAGCAATCTCTCCTTTGTCTGAACAAGCAAATAAGGTCACTGGTGAAATTCTCTAAGGCTAGCTTCGAGTCCAGATTGACCACATCCACTAAGGACAATCACAAAGCCTTCTTCACATACTTCCACAATCTCAAAGGTAACACCTAAATCTGCTCTGAACTGATGGTCAATAACACCACATACACAAACACCGTAGATATAGCCAACCTGCTGGCAGACTAGTTCAGTGAAAACTTCACCCCCTGTCCCCCAGTCAGTAAACCAGGACATCCCCAGCACCTGTCCCCTTCCCCTCATCACCAGGGAGCAGGTCTTTAATGCCCTCTCAAAGACAAAAAATAGATCTTCATGGGACCCGACAACATCCCTAGCTGTATCCTACATTAACTCAGGCATGAGCTGTCAGCTCCATTAGGCACACTATTCAACCAAAGCCTGAGCACCAGCTTCATCTCAGCCGAATGGAGGATAGCCACTGTCATCCCTCTACATAAAAGTGAGTGTCCACTGACCTAAGTAATTACAGGCCCATCAGCCTAACAAGTCTGAACTGCAAGACCATGGAATGCATTATCACAGACTTTATAAACAAGGACATTGGCAACCTCCAAGAACTTGACCCCACACAGTTTGGTTATATATGCCTGTTAAACTTGGTCAACTTCTTTGAAACAGTCACCAAAGCCATGGACAAGGGGAAAATGGTGCACACCGCCTACCTTGACCTAGCCAAAGCCTTTGACATTATTCCCCACTTGGGCATAATAGATAAACTCTCCCAGCTAGGCATCAACTTGTATGTTACCAGATGGTTAGCTAACTGTCTCACTGATAGAACCCACTCAGTCAAAATAGGGGAAGCCACCTCTAGTAGCAGACCAGTAATGAGCAGTGTACCCCCAGGATCGGTCTTGGGGCCTCTTGGAATATACTTTTCTGAGGTGCAAGCCAAAACCAGTGGTCTGTGGCTGACCAAGTTTGCAGATGACTGCAAGCTGGGTACGGTCTTAAATTCCCCTAGTGATGTGAACATCCTCCAAGAGGGCCTTATCCAAACTAATGACTGATGCCAGAAGCATGGTTGCAAACTGAATGTCAAGAAATGCATCATTATCCCCTTTGGGGAAAATGGCATCGCAACTAATTATCACATTAATAACAATGTACTAAGCATGCAATCAGTCATGAGGGACTTGGGCACCCAGGTTGATAGCAACCTGACTTTTGACTACCACGTTGTCTCCATTGTACGGAAGGCTTTCTACATGACCCACCTCATAAGTTATGGTGTTTCATCCAGTTATAAGGAGGTCATAACATCCCTGTACTCCTCCCTTATCAGACTCATTATTGAGTACAATGCCCCCTTCAGCATGTACCTTGCCAAACACATGCAGCAGCTGGAGAGAGCACAGGGGTTCCTGACCAGGAAAATCCAGGGTCTCAAACACCTATCCTATACAGATAGGCTAAAAGCTCTGTCCCTCTACTCAGTGTCACACAGACTGCTCAGAGGTGACCTGTTTCTGGCATACAAGGCCATCTCAGACCCAGCCTTGATGTAGTTGCTGCATATCTGTAAGTCAAACTCCACTCACGCAACCAGCACACAAGGTCTCAACCTGGTCTGTGACATTAATAGAACTTGTTGGTGGGACAGATTTGTGTCCCATAGACTTCCCCATTTGTGGAATAGACTCCCAATCCATGTCAAGCAGAGTACCTCTCTATCCTTCTTTAACAGGAACCTGGACGACTGGATAGATAACAGAAAATACACCCCTGGGATCCCACCTGTGTCCATGCTGGACAGGGGAAACAGGTGCTGACTTTGTGGGAAGATGGGCAACGTTCTTGGCTAATCTTATAAAGGCCTCTGGGCCAATATCCTAGTATTATCCTATGAACCTATGCAGGGTATTGTGGGTAATGGAAGGAGCTCAAGACTTGGATCATAGTCTGAGGAATAGTGGTCAAGTCAGATCCGAGCACAGATCCATAACCATCCGTGAGGAGGAATGAAAGAAGACAACACAGATACCTAACATAACTAATAATTTCCCTCATGTCCTGCATGCCACTTTTCTGTTAGATATTACTTTCTTCTTTTTCCTCACTGTTTGCATCACTTTCTGCACACCACTGTTCCATTTGGTAGTGCTTTCACCATTTTATCTACTGTTTCACTCAAGTGCTGTACTCCATTCTTCCATTCACTATTACTTTCACATTTCTGTCCTTGTATCTTGCATGCCATTTTTTTAGTTCATATTACTTTCATCTTTGCACCACTTGTACCCCTCATGTCCTGCATGCCTGTCTACCATTAAGGATTACTCTCACCTTTTTAGGTTGTGCTATTCTCAGTTCCTTCTGGCCACTCTCCCAGTTCATAACCTTTCCCCTTTTTATCCACATCTCTCTTCACATCCTGCATGCCACTCTTTCATTCCCCATAACTTTCATCCTTTTTTACACTGCTCCCCTCAAACCTACATGCCACCCTTTCACGCAATACATCTTTCAACTTTTTATTCACTGTTCCTCTTCTGTCCTGCACCCCATGCTTCCATTCAATATTATTTTCAAATTTTCACCCAGCGCTCCCATCACATCCTGGACTCCATTCTTCCATCCCATACTGCTCTCATCTTTTAATCTTCTGCTTGCCTCAGCTCCTGCATGCCCCTCTTCCGGTTTATATTATTTTCATCTATTTTTCCACTTTTTCCCCTGACATCCTGCACACCACTCTTGCATTTGATATTATTTCTATGTTTGGTCCACTGCTTCGCACAACTCCAGCATGCTGCTCTTCCATTCGATATTTACTTTCACCTTTTTCATAGTTCCGCTGAAGTCCTGCATGACACTATTCCATTCAATATTGCTTTCACATTTTTATCCACTGCTCCCCTTAATTCCTGGGTGTCATTCTCCATTCAGTGTTTTCATCTCCTTTTTATGCACTGCTCCCCTTAATTCCTGGGTTTCATTCTCCATTCAGTGTTTTCATCTCCTTTTTATGCACTGCTCCCCTTAATTCCTGGGTGTCATTCTCCATTCAGTGTTTTCATCTCCTTTTCTTGCACTGCTCCACTTAATTCCTGGGTGTCATTCTCCATTCAGTGTTTTCATCTCCTTTTTATCCACTGCTCCCCTTAATTCCTGGGTGTCATTCTCCATTCAGTGTTTTCATCTCCTTTTTATCCACTGCTCCCCTTAATTCCTGGGTGTCATTCTCCATTCAGTGTTTTCATCTCCTTTTTATCCACTGCTCCCCTTAATTCCTGGGTGTCATTCTCCATTCAGTGTTTTCATCTCCTTTTTATCCACTGCTCCCCTTAATTCCTGGGTGTCATTCTCCATTCAGTGTTTTCATCTCCTTTTATCCACTGCTCCCCTTAATTCCTGGGTGCCATTCTCCATTCAGTGTTTTCATCTCCTTTTTATCCACTGCTCCCTTAATTCCTGGGTGTCATTCTCCATTCAGTGTTTTCATCTCCTTTTTATCCACTGCTCCCTTAATTCCTGGGTGTCATTCTCCATTCAGTGTTTTCATCTCCTTTTTATCCACTGCTCCCTTAATTCCTGGGTGTCATTCTCCATTCAGTGTTTTCATCTCCTTTTATGCACTGCTCCCCTTAATTCCTGGGTGTCATTCTCCATTCAGTGTTTTCATCTCCTTTTTATGCACTGCTCCCCTTAATTCCTGGGTGTCATTCTCCATTCAGTGTTTTCATCTCCTTTTTATGCACTGCTCCCCTTAATTCCTGGGTGTCATTCTCCATTCAATGTTTTCATTTCCTTTTTATGCACTGCTCCCCTTAATTCCTGGGTGTCATTCTCCATTCAGTGTTTTCATCTCCTTTTTATGCACTGCTCCCCTTAATTCCTGGGTGTCATTCTCCATTCAGTGTTTTCATCTCCTTTTTATGCACTGCTCCCCTTAATTCCTGGGTGTCATTCTCCATTCAGTGTTTTCATCTCCTTTTTATGCACTGCTCCCCTTAATTCCTGGGTGTCATTCTCCATTCAGTGTTTTCATCTCCTTTTTATGCACTGCTCCCTTAATTCCTGGGTGTCATTCTCCATTCAGTGTTTTCATCTCCTTTTTATCCACTGCTCCCCTTAATTCCTGGGTGTCATTCTCCATTCAGTGTTTTCATCTCCTTTTTATGCACTGCTCCCCTTAATTCCTGGGTGTCATTCTCCATTCAGTGTTTTCATCTCCTTTTTATGCACTGCTCCCCTTAATTCCTGGGTGTCATTCTCCATTCAGTGTTTTCATCTCCTTTTTATGCACTGCTCCCCTTAATTCCTGGGTGTCATTCTCCATTCAGTGTTTTCATCTCCTTTTTATGCACTGCTCCCCTTAATTCCTGGGTGTCATTCTCCATTCAGTGTTTTCATCTCCTTTTTATCCACTGCTCCCCTTAATTCCTGGGTGTCATTCTCCATTCAGTGTTTTCATCTCCTTTTTATCCACTGCTCCCCTTAATTCCTGGGTGTCATTCTCCATTCAGTGTTTTCATCTCCTTTTTATCCACTGCTCCCCTTAATTCCTGGGTGTCATTCTCCATTCAGTGTTTTCATCTCCTTTTTATGCACTGCTCCCCTTAATTCCTGGGTGTCATTCTCCATTCAGTGTTTTCATCTCCTTTATGCACTGCTCCCTTAATTCCTGGGTGTCATTCTCCATTCAGTGTTTTCATCTCCTTTTTATGCACTGCTCCCCTTAATTCCTGGGTGTCATTCTCCATTCAGTGTTTTCATCTCCTTTTTATGCACTGCTCCCCTTAATTCCTGGGTGTCATTCTCCATTCAGTGTTTTCATCTCCTTTTTATGCACTGCTCTCCTCATTTCCTGCATGACACTCTCACATTTGAGAGTACTTTCTCCTTTATATCTGCTGAACACTGTACATCACACTCATCCTTTCAGTGCTATTTTCAAAAATTTCCACTGTTCCACTCACATCCTGCATACCAATCTTTTTTGGTATTCCTTTTACCCTTTTATCTGCTGCTCTATTCACATGTTGCTTGTCATTCTTGTATTTGATTTTACTTTCACCTTTTTATCCACTACACCCCTCATGTTCTGTGTGCCCCTCTTTCATTTGATATTTTTTTCAACTTTTTGTACACTGCTCCTGTCACATTGTGTACACCACTCTTCCATTCAATATTACTTGCAGCTTTTTGCCTACTTTTGCACTCTAGTGCTGGATACCACTCTTTTATTTGATATTACTTTTACATTTTTATCTGCAGCTCCCCTCCTGTCCTGATGGCACTCTTCCATTTAAAAATATTTTCGGCATCTCCGCTGACATTCTGCATGCTGGTTTTCAATGTAGTATTACTTTCAACTTTTTTTCTTTGCCCCCTCAAGTCCTGCATGTCACTATTCTGTTCAATATTACTTTCACCGTTTTAGGCACTACACTCCTCATGTTTTGCATGCCACTTTTCCATTTGATATTGATTTTAACTTCTTATCCAGAGCGCCCCTCATGTCCTGCATTCCAGTCTTTCATTCAATATTGCTTTCACCTTTTTACCAAGAGCTCTTCTCACATCCTGCATAGTATTCTTCCATTGAATATTACTTTCACCTTATTTTCCAGTGTTCTCCTCATGTCCTTTGTGACATTATAAATTTGATAGTGCTTTCACATTTTTATCTGATGCCCCGCTCAGGTCCTGTACACCACTCTTCAATTAAATATTACTTTCATCTTTTTATTTGCTTCTCCCCTGACACTCTGCCCCTCTCTCTTCCATTCAATATTACTTTTACCTTTTAATTTGCTGCTTCCTTCACATTACGGATGCCACCCTTCCATTCATTATTACTTTCATCTTTTTGTTCCCTGCTTCCTTTATGTCCTGCATGTCATACTTCCATTAAATATCGCTTTCACCTTTTCATCCGGTGTTCCTTCATGTCCTGTAGTTCCATTCAATATAACTTTTACCTCTTTATCCACTGCTTCACTCACTCGCAGGACAGTCTTCTAGTTGATGTTACTTTCATCTTTTTCTGTGATGCTGCACTCCCGTACAGCATGTCACACTTCCATTAAATATTACTTTTATATTACTATCCACTGCTCCATTCTCATCATTCTTCTCGCTCTTCCATTCAATATTACTTTTATATTACTATCCACTGCTCCATTCTCATCATTCTTCTCGCTCTTCCATTAAATATTACTTTTATATTACTATCCACTGCTCCATTCTCATCATTCTTCTCGCTCTTCCATTCAATATTACTTTTATATTACTATCCACTGCTCCATTCTCATCATTCTTCTCGCTCTTCCATTCAATATTACTTTTATATTACTATCCACTGCTCCATTCTCATCATTCTTGTCACACTTCCATTCAATATTACTTTTATATTACTATCCACTGCTCCATTCTCATCATTCTTCTCGCTCTTCCATTAAATATTACTTTTATATTACTATCCACTGCTCCATTCTCATCATTCTTTTATATCCACTGCCTGCATTCTTCTCTCCATTCTTCTGCCTTCCTTCCATTAAATATACTTTTATTATCTATCACTCCTCCATTCTCATCATTCTTCTCGCCTTAATTATAAATTTTTTTTTATTACTATCCACTGCTCCATTCATATTACTATCCACTGCTCCATTCTCATCATTCTTCTCGCTCTTCCATTCAATATTACTTTTATATTACTATCCACTGCTCCATTCTCATCATTCTTCTCGCTCTTCCATTAAATATTACTTTTATATTACTATCCACTGCTCCATTCTCATCATTCTTCTCGCTCTTTCATTCAGTATTGTGTTCGATATCTTTCTACTGCTCCCCTCATGTCCTGCACACTTAGTTTTCCATTGAAAATTACTTTCATCTTTCTTGCATTGCTCCCTTTATGTCCAGCATGCCACTCTTCCATTTGATATTCATCTTTTTATTCAATGCTCACCTCAATGACCACCACGCCACTCTTTACTGGATATTATCTTCACCTTTTTATTTGCTGCTTCTGTCTTTCTTTCATCCTGCATATGCTTCCATTCAGTGTTACTTTCTCCTTTTTAGTTTTTGCTTCACTCATATCCCACATGCCACCCTTCCTTTCATATTACTTTCACCTCTTCACCTGGTGCTCCCAACATGTCCTGCACATCATGATTCATTGTGATATTAATTTCACCTTTTGTCCGATGCTCCCCTCATGTCCTGTACCCAACTCTTCCATTCAATATAATGTTCACCTTTTTATCCACTGCGTCCCTCGTGTTCTGCATTCTACCCTTCCATTTCATTTTATTTTCACCTTTTTAGGTGCTGGTACCTTCAAATTGTGCACATTAACTTTCCATGTGGTATTACTTTCACCTTTTTATTTGCTACTTCCCTATTGTTCTGCACCCCAGCTTTTCATTTGATAACACTTTCACCTCATTATCCACTGCAACACTCATGTCCTGCATGCCACTCTTGTGTTTGATAATATTATCTCCATTCTATCTGCTGCTTCTCTGACATCCAACATGCCACACTTCCATTCAATATTACTTTCATATTTTATCTGCAGCGCCCCTCATGTCCTGCATGCCACACTTCCTTTCAGTATTACTTTCACCTTTTTATCTGCCACACCCTTCATAGGTTCATAGGTGTGTACTAGGCTAACGGCCCTGGAGCCTATGTAAGCCTAGCCCAAGAAGATTCCCTGGCATCATGCCACCCAAAGTTAGTTCCCAGTGCCCCTGTCAAGCAAGGCCACTGAAGTGATCTCTGGGCTGAACTTCATGTCCTGCACACAACTTATCCATTTTTAGTACTTTCATGTTTTAATTATGTGCTCCCATCATGTCATGCATATGCCTCTCTTCCACACAGTATTTCTTTAATCTTTCTGTCCATTGCTCCCCTCATATCCTGCATAACACTCTTCCATTCAATATCACTTTTACTTTTCCATGTGCTTCTCCCCCAACGTCCTGCATGCCATTCTTTCATTTGATATCACCTTCTCCTTTTTAACTGCTGCCCCATATGCCCTGCATGTCACTCTTTCACTCCACGTTACTTTCTCTTTTCTCTGGGTTGCTACCCAGTGTCCTGCATGGCACTCTTATATTTGATATTATTTTCCACTTTTTATCTGATTTTCTGTTCCTATCACTTCCCACACTCCACTCTACCATTCAGTATTTCTTTTATCATTTTTTTCCTGTAGCTGTGCTCAGTTCTGGCATGCCACTCCTCTATCTGATCACACTTTCACATTTTTGTCCATAGTCTTTGTGTCTTGCTCTCTACTCTTTTGTTTGATATTCTTTCATCTATTTATCCTCTGCTCCCTGGAAGTTTTGACCGGAACTTCTCCATTCAATATTACTTTTGCTTTTTTATCTACTGCTGCCTTCAGCCTTACATTCAGTATTACTTTCTCTTTTTCATTCAGTACTTCCCTCACAACCTGCACACCACCCTTCCATTCAATAACACGTGTACATTTTTATCCTCTGCACCTCTTACACCCTGTACATGACTCTTCCATTTGATACTGCCTTTACATTTTTATCCACTGCTCCACTTACACCCTGCACGCTACTCTTCCTTTTGCTATATTTTCTGTGTTTTGTCCACTGCATCCCTCTCTTCCTTCACGCTGATATTCCATTCAGTGTAACTTTCAGTTTTGTTTTCTGTTGCACCTCACTCTTCCATTTGAATGTTTCTATCACCTTATCTGCTTCTACTCTCATCTCTAGCACTCCAATATTTATAGGTTTGTAGGCATATTCTGTCAAAGGTTTTAGCCACATCTTGGTAAGCAGTATTCACATTTGTCACCATTCACTCACCATTACTTTCACCTTTTTATTTTCTGCTCCTGTCAAATCCTGCATGCCACCTTTCCATTCAGTATTTCTTTTGCCTTTTTATTCATTACATTTCTCATGTCCCGCATGCCACTCATCAATTCAATATTACATTCACTTTTTCCTCAGAGGCTCCCTTCATGTCCTGCTTGCCACTCTTCCATCTGATATTGCTTTCACATTTTCTTATCTGCTGTTTCCCTTATATCTTGCATGACAATCTTCATTTCACTAATACTTTCAGCTGTATATCCACTGGCTTGCTCACTTTTCCCCATGTTTTGACTGACTTACTCATCCCACTTTTGACTTTCTCCTCTATGCAACTCTTAAATACCTCTTTAATAATGTTTTTTCTCCATACGTGTACTCTCATAACATCTACCATGTGAATGGTTACTGTATACACAGATTTCAAATTTGGTTCTGTCAGTAACTATATATTTCTGTTAGTAACTTTGAGCTGCATTATCACTTAGTGACTTGAGCTGTGGTTGAAAAAGTTGATGCTAGACCATCCCACCTACCTTTATCAGATGGCATAAATACATAATCATAATTAATATTTTTTTAATTTCCCTTCTTACTGTTTTTAATTTTCTGCATTTCTTTTAATCTGTTGTTTCTTACACATCTTTCTAAATATCTGTACTTCTTGTGACTTTGCATATGCAGTGAGACTGCTAATAGGCATGGTGCTATTCCCTAGTATTACCTGTCATAACTTCCTTAATCCAGCTTTCTATTTTTGTCTTTCTCCAGTAGGTTTATTAAAAACTGGGAGGCAAGCTCTACTTTTTTGCTTTTTTTTTCTCCTAATACCAAAGGCTTATTTAAGTGTAATGCACTTTTGATTAGTAGGAAGAGAAGGGTTGGTGTAATGGTTAACTTAACCTCGCAGCTACAAGGTACAGGGTTTGATTCTGACCTCTGCTTATTGGTTGGGCTTGTAATAGCCAGCAGCCTGATAGGCTAGTATGAACCTATGGATGAAAGAAGGTAATGTAGGATACAGATACATACTGTAACTACTGGGACACATGATATGACGAACAGCCTAAGGCAGCTACTTGAACCTCATGAAGAATGATATGAGCAGGTCTTTTTTATCAATGGTGTAGATTTAAATACATCACATAATACAGTAAACTCCCTCTTATACAGCCTCTCTTTAACCAGCCTCCTCTTTAACTGGCCATCAGATTTCTGCCGTAGCCGTAGCAAAAGACAACAGAGAAGAACAACACTTCCACCTCCTCTGGGCTAAATAATGACAGACATTTCAGTTTTAGACTTCATATTCATTAGGAAAATGCATACTAAAACAAATTCTGTTATTCTAGCTGATTTATAACCTATAAATGCTATTTTGTATGTTTTTTCTCATTAACCAGACATTCGTGATCCAGCCTACAGTCCGGTCCCAGAGAGACCAGATAAGAGGGACTCTACTGTACTATGTTTTACATCCCCTTTTCCATTCCTTCACCTATATTATGATTTTTTTGGTTTAATAGAAACAGAACTCTACTACTGTATTTATATCTCCACTTAAAATTAATTGCCATTACAAGCATAGTGTCTTGTTAAGGCTCACATGCAAAACACATATTGAAGGCCATTTAACTGAACATAAATATTTTGAAACTATTTGATATGAAATGTGGTAAAATGGAAAAAAAAAACAAGTTTGGATAAAATCCATGTTGTGCTTTGCGTCCCACATCATATTCATTTTACATTACATCTCCAATGTTGTAGCTCCTCAAGGGTACAGTGTTAAACTTAAAAGACTGTAAATGTTATTCAAAGCACTGTCTCTGTATCTTCCAGATAACTATTTTCACTTCAGGTGAAATTCTCCAAACTGCACTGTCAATTTGCTGATGGTCCTAGCAAAATGCAATTATTTTCATTTTTATTCCAGCTAATGTATCAAACATACTTTTATCTGAATTAAAGTAGTGCAACATCTGCTTTCAGGGCCTATGAAAGATTTTTTAGCTTCTTGTTTAGGGATGACTTTATTCAAAATTCTAAATATTTTTGCCGTCTCCATATCTGATATATATTTTGAGAGAATATTGTGTTTGTCTTTTTATTTGTAATTAACAAGTTAACAGGTTTTCTTCTCACGATGGATATAATTCCATTTAAATTAATGGAGCAGTATTATGTACAACTGAATTTATTAGCCAGTTTTAAAGTATTTTTTCATTGCTTTCTAAGCAGTTCATATGTTAAGTAACTTTATGGTCCTATGTAGATAATCGCTTGTTGATATCTTTACTTGGCATGTCAAATATTATGACATGAGCAAGTCATAAAGTGGAAGTCATTCCACCTGGTTTTACTATTCCCTTGAGTTTCTATATGATGTGGAAGAAAAGGCAGAGCACCAGACTCATCTTACGGCTGTGTTTCAGTGATTTAGTTATTTATTTTTTCAGGAAAAGTACTTTATTTTTTCATAGTAGCTGTAAGAAGGTGTTGTTTTAATCTCTTGTAGTCCGATCCTACAAATATTTATTTCAAATCTATAAACATTATAAAAATAGTTATATAGGCCACTTTTCAGTTAACAGTGGAAAGCAACATTATTTCATTTAGAAATTACCTCTTCTTTTACATAACTGTCTGATCAAGTCTTACAAAAGCTGATGTGCCTTCATACCCTGCAGTACATGTATAAGATGAATAAGGCATTTTATACAAATCCGTGGTCACAGCTAGTTTACTCTACTGATACAACAACCTTGACTTGTTTTGATTAAGATGCACTTGATTAAGAGGTCTTAATTGTGAGACATGAAGGCATCACAATATCTTGTAAATCTTTTGTCACCTTAATATTTCAATTACACTGTTCTGAAGGAGCAACATGCAGCAACTAGCTTCCAAAATACATTTTCATTTGTGAGTGAACAAAATGAAACCTGGAATGAAAATGTCATTATCATACCTGTTGACTTGCTGTTTATCTTTTAATCTAAGATGGTGCATAATGCACTCAAATAGCTCTGCTCTGAACTGGGCTGAACTTTCAATGTCTAGAAAGTCATGTTGAGGTACCGTCCTTCCCAGTACCTGCTCTTCTTTAAATGTTATATCAATGATCACATGTCCTGCAGTGTTTGTCCTGCATTCTGTTTATTTTTAACATTTTTTTAAACTCAGGAGCATTTTATCAGTAGACAATATTTTCCTTGGATTGTACTACCTGTTGAAAATAGATTATTACAACCTGTAAATGATGCTCTGTAACAATATATCAACAGCTATGAATGAAAAGTTGTGCTGTGATGTAATTGATATAGTTTTGACATCAGCATTTGACAGAGTCATACACAAAACACTGATCAATAAATTAGTACAGCTAGTTATTGATGTACAATGGATAAGATGGATAGCTGCATGGTTTACAAATAGGACATGGCAAGTATCATACAGCAACTGGACAAATGCAATCTTTCGTTACAGTCAGGGTGTCCCACAGGGCTCTGTCCTAGGCCCATACTTGTTTAGATTGTATCTTTCAGATATATATTTTTTTCATCTGCGGTGTTCTACAGTCTGTATGCAGATAACTTGAAATTGGGTAAACTGATTACATGTGTTTCAGATAGGGCATGTCAGCAAAATAATTTGACTACATTGACCATTTGGGCACAAGAGAACAATATGATGATAAATACATCAAAAACAAAGCATATAAGATTTGGGAGACATAAACCGAAAGGAGAATATTTAACACAGCACACAGTGAATTAAACTGTAGATTCATTATATGGATAAATCCAGCTTTGAGTTTTTCTAATCATATCAAGCAATTGGTTAATGATAGTTATAGAACTGTATTTTGTATAAAAAGATTTCTTCTTCTTCTTCTTCTTTCAGCTTTTCCTGGTTAGGGGTCGCCACAGCAGATCACCTGTCCACTCATGACTGGCAGTGGAGTTTTACAGTGTAGAGTTGCCAGCCCGACACCCAACCTTCCACAGAAGGCACACACTCACACCTAGGGCCAATTTAGTGTGTCCAATCCACCTACAGCATGTCTTTGGGATGTGGGAGGAAACCGGAGCACCCGGAGGAAACCCACGCGACCACAGGGAGGACATGCAGACTCCGCACAGAAGGCACCCCAGCCGGGGATCGAAGCAGAGAGGCGGCAACGCTAACCGCTGCACCACCATGGCCACCCTGTATAAAAAGATTTATTAGGTATAGGAAATTATTAATGATTGTTAGTTGCATTAGACCCAAATGAGTATGGAATAACAATACAGAAACCTTATAGAAAATAAGCATGAGTAAACTGGCAAAAGAACATCCAAGGATGTGGAAATTTAAGTTGTTATCAAAGACCAAGATATCTGAACTTGTATGGTGCTTCATATAGATATTTAAGAGAATATCTTATTCAAATATATAGGACATTTAGAGACAACTACCTCTGGGAATGTTTGGGGTTATGAAAAAGTAGTAGAGAATCATCAGACAACCTATGCAGAATATTCTATAGGAATGAGAAGTGTACTAATTGGTTCTCTGACAGAACAGGTGATGCATGGAATAGACTAGCAAATTACATTAAAACAAGCACTATTTTACATATTTTTAAGAACATCCTGGACACTTATTATGAGAAAAGCTGTTCTGGTATATCGGCACGCAAGAAGGGCATTAATGCCCATGCATGAAATATTTGTATGTATGTATGTACTTGTAAAAGGAGTAAAGTCTTTCTCTTACCTGAATGCTTCTTAAAGCATCCGATGAAAAGTAGACTAAATCAGACTCCTTTTTGAGTTACAACTTTATTAACTGGGAGAGGAATTGCATATAAAGCTCTGGAAGATTAATGTGAATAGAAACAATCTGTAAATAATTTTATTTTGTCATAAAAATGAGAGCTGTGCAGTTCTGTCATAGCACTGCTGACATGAATGACACTGTCAAATGACTGCAACTGAATTTCAAGTGACAGAGATACTCAGGGATTACAAATGGCATGAAGCAGTGCCTTTTCTAACTGCTGACTGAAAGCTTTAGTCTCTGAAGGTAATTCCTACAGCAGAGGAAGTCTCCTTTCTGTCAGGATGCAGTGACCTCAGAGTAATCAGAAGGATGAAGGTAGTAACTATATGAAAGAGTGGTTGTGCTGCCTTTTTAAAGGAAGTTTAAAAAAAATTCTTGGTAGGACTGGTGATTTTGTAAGGGCAGCTTGATGCACTATTAAAAGTCGTTGTTTAGTATCTGTGTCAGACTATTAAACTTGCTTGAAATACCTGAAAGATCCACCCATCCATCCAAAACTGCTTTTTCCCATTTCTACACATGGGGTCGGGGTTCACTTTAACAGTAACAATCATCTAGAGCCAAGATTTACACCGTTGAGTGGCTAGCCCTGCTGTGGTAGTTCTTTCACACCACACACTCACATGCACAGTCACACCTATGGCCATTTTAGAGTATTCAGTCTAACCTACTGCATGTCTTTGCTATATGAGAGAAAACTGGAGGACCCAGAGGAAATCCATGGGAACACAATGAAGAAATGCCTACGCCACACAGAAGGCACCCCAGCTCAGAATTGAACTAGAGAACCTCTTGTTGTGAGGTGACAACATGGAATTTATTTCATACTATTGTTCTACAGTGTAGGCTAATTCCCTGATAGCAGCTTGTTGCATAGTAAAATCACTAGCAGATTTATTGCATGAGAGAGTTTTCAGCATCCAGTAGTCTGTGGCTCTATTTTAGACAAGTTACAGTAAAATAAATTGTCCTACACCCATCAAAAATAAGGTTGTCCTTTATTTAGAACTTTGAAGATCATCTCATTGTTCTTATAAGAGTTGTGAGTCCTATGGAGCAAAGGATCATTTCTTGTTCAATAAAGTCATAGTAGAGAACTCTTTAAAAGAGGAAGAATCTAACTATGGCATGGATAGACTACAAAAACATTTTACAGTATCCAGCACTCATGGATAAAAGGGTGCTTAAAAATGTATAAGATACACCCTACACTGATAAACTACATCACAGTGACCATGAAACAGTAGCAAACCTCTCTGCAGTTAAGCCATGATAAAGGACAAATTATTATTCCAGGGATAAAAATTCAAAGGAGGGGGTATTCCAGGGTGACTGTCACCACTGCTCTCTTGCTTTGCCCTTAACCCATTAAGCTGTCTGCTTAACAGATTAGGTCATGGCTATAATTTCGCTCCCAGAAAGCAACAAAGTGTAAAGACTTCTCATCTTCTCTTTGTCAATGATTTAAAACTGTATAGCTCATCAGATGAACTGAAAGCACAACTGCAAGTAGTTAAAACTTTTTCAGATGATATAAGAATGTTATTTGGTCTTGATAAATGTGCAAAAGCAACCTTTAAAGCAGGAAAACTGCAGCATCAAGAAAACATCAGTTTCGGACAAGAATGTGATAAAAAAGAACATGAGCAAGAGGATGTGTATAATTATTTGGGAATTTATGACGGATCAACAATAAAACATGAACGAATATGAATAAAACTCAGTAAGGAATATTTTGAAGACATAAATTAATACAGAAAACAGAGCTGACAACTAGGAACAAAGCTCAAGCTATAAACCAATTTGCTCTTCCTGTCTTAACTTACAGTTTTGGAGTGACTGACTGGCCACAAAAGGCACTGGATAGATTAGACGAGAAAACAAGAATGATGGGCTAGACAGAATTTACAATTCACAGGAACATGTGCATTTAATTGAAGGTCTCGATACCCACCCAATAACTACTTCAGATCATGCACCGATAATAACTAAAATAAAAACATAGGGTAATGAAATAAAAATGAGACATTGGCACTTTCCCACCTATCTGTTGAAAAGAGAATTTAAGGAATGGGTAGGGGAGATTATTCAGGAGCTGTTAGAGGATAGAAATTTCTTCTGAAAAAATAGCTAAGGAGTGGGATAAAATACTGTGGAAATAAAAGAAAGGGAGATATGGTTAAGAAGTAACAAGAACTATGTAGAGGGACTGGCAAATGTTAAAGTATTGCAGAATAGGCGGAATCTCTCAGAACAACAAGAGGATCAACTGCAGAATGCTAGGCAGAAAATAATGGATTAACTTGACAATGTGCACACATTTAGAAAGATTGCTGTTAAGCAACTGTTTTGATAATAACCTTAGAGCACAAAAACTTTTAGCACAATGATTCAGGCAACAGAAAGTAGAAAGGGCTGTCGCCAAACTTAGGGAGCCTATAACAAAGAAAGTAACAAGAGATCCCGTAGAGGTATTAGAAATATTTTGGAAATTCTGTGAGTATATATAAAGCAGAGACATATGAAAATCAAGAAAAGGTACAAATGGAAATGTTTATGAAAGAATTAAATATGCCAAGGCTAGAGGTAGATGAGATGCAATTACTAACAGTTAAGATAGGAGGAGATAAGATAAAAATTGTGATCTACAACCAATCTACAGGAAACTCTCCAGGAATAAATGGTATTCCTATGGCAATTTGGAAGCTAGGAAGAAAAAAAACTGATAAAGATCTGGAAGGTTTTCTTTAACAGTATCTTAATAGGAAGAGAAGTACCATTGTCCTGGTAGAAAACAGTGGTAGCTATAATACCTAAAGAGGGTAAAGATCCATCAGATCCAGGTTCATACAGGCCCATTTCAATACTAAACCATGATTATAAAGTGTTCATGTCTAAAATGCCTAAATGAATGACAAAAGTAATGCCAAAGTTGCTAGATATGGATCATTGTGGTTTTGTAGAAGGGAGGCAAACATTTGATAACATTAACAGAACATTGATAATCCAGAGGGAAGCAGAATGTAAGAAAATACCATTGTTGTTGGCGAGTCTTGATGCAGAGAAAGCATTTGACAGAGTAAGCTGGGACTTTATGAGCAGGGTATTGGAATGATTAGCATTTTCTGAAAAAATTCTAAGGTTGATTAGGAGACTATATGAGGGATTGGGAGTGAAAATTAAAGTGGGTGTGGTCCGCTTCAATAATTTCGGTTTGAGCAGAGAAACCAGGCAGGGATTTCCTCTTTTCCCTTTATTATTTGCATTATATTTAGAACCATTAGCAAAGAAAATAAGGGAATCAGAAATTCAAGGATATAACTGGTGTGGTAGTCAAGAAAAGCTGGCTTTATTTGCAGATGATATTATTTTGTACCTGATAAAACCAGAAAAGACATTACAGTGTTGTGGAACATTTTGAAACAGTTTTAGATCTTTTTGGGATACAAAATTAATGAAGCTTAAAACAAAGGCAATAGCAGTAAATTATGTACCCACAGATGAACTGGTTCAGGAATACCCATATTTATGGGGACATGATAAAATGAAATATTTAGAGGTATAGATTAAGAATGATTCTAGTGTGGCAGCTAAGGATAGTGGGAAGAGACTAAACAAAATATAATACAAAAACTGAGAAATGGAAGCTTTGTTATATGGATATCAATAGTAAGATACAAGAAGTTAAAATGTTTTAGTCCCTTTAGTCGCATATACAGGTCAGGCATATTTTTATCAACCAGAGGTGAAGTTGTGGGTAGCAATTAATAAAGAACTGAAGGATTTTTTCTGGGAGGGGATGATGGCAAGAGTCAAGTGGGATAAGCTGATTCTTCCAGTCGAACAGGGTGGATTGGAATTACCAGTTTGAAGGGATATTTCAGAGCTACACAGTTAAGACTCCTATACATAGCACAGGCAGAAAACTATAACTATGTGGACGGTGCAGTGGTAGTGTTGTCACCTCACAGCAAGAGGTTTTCCAGTTCGATTCTCAGCTGGAGTGCCTTCTGTGTGCAGACTGCATGTCCTTCCTGTGTTTATGTGGGTTTCCTCTGGGTGCTCTGGTTTCCTCCCATGTTTCAAAGACATGTGTCTGGAGCATTTCTCCCCGGGTCTCCACTGAAAATTGGCTTCATTTCAAGTCGGACTTTCCCAGTAAACAAATGTTAAATAAATAAATATAATTCAAAGTGGAAAGGGATGATGATGAAACATGGGGGAAGTTCAAGAAACAAGGAGAGACTGGGATTTTGAATGTAGGTCTTTAAGAAGAATAACAATAATCATGCAGAATATTATATCCATAAAGTAGCAGAAAGTATCCTAAGAACTAAACCAACATGGGAATGGAGAAAGAAGGTTCTGCTGATAGGAATGACTGCAATTAAGGATACAGACACTAGGCAAGAGGGGGGACAGAATTTATTGGAGAAAACTGGCAAAGGAACCAAGGTGTTGGGAGCAAATAACTAGCGAGGGAAAGATGATAGAATGGGAAGACGCCAATCATTTATTTGGACTGCAGGTTAGAAATTGCCTTCCCTAGCAGGGATTGATATCAGAGTATAGGCAAAGAGAAAGAAACAGGGGGATCCTAAATGAAAGACCAGCACTGGTAGAGTTTTTAATAGAATCTTGAACAGAAGCTGCCATTAAAAAAGGAATAATTAGTAGAGCATATAAAATATTGCATGATAACTATAAGAATCAATCAGAAAAGGTTAGAAAGGATTGGGAAGAGAGATTGGATAACCAATTCACCAAGAAACAAAATGGAAGATATATGTATGTCTCCCAAATATGCAACAAAATCTAGAAGATTTAGGATTTTTGCCTGAGAATGTTTACATAGATATTTTTATATCCCAAGTAGATGCCAGATAATTCTTCCTCAAGCAGACAGTAAATGTTGGAGGTGTGAAGGAGAAGAAAGTGGTAATTGGCAACATTTTTTCTGGGAGTGAGGTGAGTTGGCGGACTTTAAGGATTCCCTGCAGGATGCACTGTCGGAGATGCTGGGTAGGTAGATTGGTCTGATGAGGGAGATTATTTTTTTGAGCTATGATACAGAATTGGAATTGCCTAGTCATGGTAAGGCCTTGCTGTGTCTAATAATGGTGGCTACCAAAAAAGCAATTACTTAGAAATGGAAAGCAAAATCTAAACCAACTATTCTGGAAGTAGTGAATATAGTAAGAGAGATAAAACAACTGGAAATGAGATCTTTAGAAAAGGGTAGGAGCAAACGACATATGAAAAAATGGGAATTGTAGGAACAACACATGAATGAGGTCTAAAAGGCAGCAGGACTTAAATGAACTATGTAATGTTTGAGTGAGAAAGATTGGGTAGATTATAAGTGATATATAAGGTTTGCAACTAGGAGTGTGTCAGTATGGTTTGTGATGTAAAATGCTTGCAACTTTGATTGCGTCATTGTGGTTTGTTTTCATTTATATAAATGTATGATTGTCTTTGTAGTAAGTAATGGTTTAATAAAGATGTTCCTTGTTAAAAAACTGCAGGAGCTGAATAATTTATGTAATATTGCTTAGGTTATATGATGTATAGCAATATATGCGAGGTATAATGTTTGTTACGTTAATATAGTTTGATTACTTTTATATGAATGTATATTTGCCTGTGTCACAAGTAATTCCATAAAGGTGTGTGAAAAAAAGGAAAACAAGAAGCAAGCTTCATGCTCATCAAATGATTTACAAAAATCAGTGCATACCAAGATTATATATTCCCCGTTCCAAAGAAGGTATGGGCCGCCTTGAAATTTATTACATGTATAGATCTGCAATCGTGGGACTGTATACATATCTGCTGACCTCACAAGACCCAAACATAGGTAAAGTTTAGAAACAGGAGGAGAATAAATCTAAGATGACTTCCATTCTTAGTCTAGCAGAAGCATATCGTCGTCAAGCGGTAATGGAAATCAAATCAGAAGTAGATAAAAATCAGGCAGCAAATGAATGTGCCAAAAAAAAAAAAAAAACAAAACAAAACAAAAGAAAGAGTATAAGGTGAAGGATCAGATGAAAAGGCAAGAAATGTGGAAAATGCATAAATATAGTTGCAAGTATTGAAAACTCCTGGAACAACTTTATGTTGATCAGGATTGAATGCTGTCATGGTTAAGGAGAGGCGAATTCAAACCAAAAGTTGAAAGATTGATATTAGCAGCCCAAAACAGTGGACTACAGACACATTGGATTATAAAGTCCATTGAACATGTGAAATAAAGACAAATGTAGGTTTTGTAAAGCAGAATTACAAACAGTTGCACACCTAGTTGCTGGCTGTGACATACTAATGGCAGAAGGACTGTATACTGAAAGGCATAATAATGTGGCGAGACTGTTGCACTGGGGACTGTGCAAACATAATATTGAAGTAGCTGAAAAACACTGGAACCATGAGCCACAAAGCATCATAGAAAATGATGAAGTCTACATCACATGGGATCATCCATTACCAACAGTTCAAAAGACAGATGTGAGAAAACCAGACATAGTGGTCCATGAAAAGAAGACAAAGGTAGCACTGATCATTGAAATCGCTACACCCAGTGACTACAGTGTCTTGCATACAGACAGACACAAAGTCATAAAATATCAGGATTTGCAGGCAGAAATGAGAGCAATGTGGAAGATACCCAGACAGTTCCAATAGCAGTAGGAGCAATGGGTCTTATAAAAAAAGAATCTACAGTCGTATTTAGATATGTTACTAATACATGTAACTCCATATGAACTGCAGAAGGAGTCATTACTGGGCACATTGCGTGTGCTGCGAAGAGCACTTATGATTGACATCAAAGACTGAAACAATACTAATTTCATGAACTTGACTCATACTTTGAGTTAGGAGTGGGGTACATTTCTGTGATGGTATTAGAAACCCCCCAAAATTTGGAGAAATTAAAGAGTTGTGAACTACAGAAGGAGGAAATTTGTGGAAATTATGGGTGATGATGCATCAAAGGCATGAACTTTAACTATGCTCTGACTTAGGAAGGGGTTTATTCCCATCATGGTATTAAAGCCCCTAAATATCTGGAGAAATAAAAATGAGTTAATGAGAACAGCTATTATTTTTGTCTTGTGGGATTCAGGTGTAGCTAAATATTCAAGGTCCCTTTGTACTCTGTTCTTTGTTAGAGCTACCAGTTTTTTTAGTCTATTTGTTTGATGATCTCCAAAAACTGCAACACTAAGCACATATGCCCCTTTTGGGACACCAAAGAATCTTTCCTATACTTGTTTTAATGTCTTCTAATGTTTTTTTTTTTTTTAATTTTCTATGTTTTTCTGCCACATCTGTTTTTTGTTCACTTCAGAAATTTCCTGGATGTCTTATGAGCATTTTTATTCCTGGTGTCGTATTCAGTCTTAGTTATTTTTTGCTGTTTCTAATTGAAACTCTGATTTTAATTTTCACAGCTCACTCGTGTGGGACAACAGATAGGTCTGTCTAAACCTGAGCTGACATTTTGAACAGTCATTGTCATCTTCTTACTTCCTTTGATGGGTTAAGCAAAATATTGTAAGGGTGGTATTTGTATTCATGCTGTGAAGTATCTAGCACGCTCTGGTGCATAAATTCTGACTTCACAGCTAGGTAGTGAGTCACAGAACTGCACGTCACTATCATTTTATATTCATTGTTTTACACTGAATTTTAAAACCTTCTTGTCAAACAGTTTCTCTGGGGCAGTAGGATCCAGGGAAAGTGTAGTACCCGACTCTCTGTTTGGTATCGATTGCAGGAACTGGTTGTGCGGGTTTAGAGGCACTGTAGTTTTGCATACTCACTCGGCTCTTTAAAATCAGAGATGGTAGTAGCTCAATGCAAGCTGGGGAAGAAAAGAATGAAGTGATTTGTATTTTATTTATTTATTTATTTATTTATTTATTTATTTATTTATTTATTTATTTATTTTATTTAACATTTGTTGACCGGGAAAGTCCGACTAGGTTCCACAGATCCTGTTTTCAGCGGAGGCCCGGGGAGAAATGCTCTAGAAGCATGTCTTTAGAATGTGGGAGGAAACTGGAGTACCCGGAGGAAACCCACGCGAACACAGGGAGAACATGCAAACTCCACACAGAAGGCACCCCAGCCAAGAATCAAACCGGAGAACCTCTTGCTGTGAGGCGACAGCATATAAAAATAATAAAATAAATAAAATTTGGCTGTGTAAGTCTCCTAACAAGGGTGTACATTCTGTGTCGATCTTGTAAACAGTTCACTAGAACAAGAATCCTACATTACTAGAGGTCATCTCTTAACTGTGTGGAATCTTAATTAGTTATAGAGTTGCCCTAATTATTATTTAGTAAGATATATGAACCTGAATAACCTTTGTATCATGAGCGGACAGGTGATCTGCTGTGTCGACCCCTAACCAGGAAAAGCCGAAAGAAGAAGATGAAAGAGGCTTTCTGTAACAATGCACTATCTGTATATAAAATGTTGAGTCAGGACTTCCAGATTCTCTGACAATATTTGTAATAAATATCAATATTTAACAAAATGGTATGAAATGGTCAAATGCAACACTCATCTTGTGATCAAGATGTACAGGTAGATCTATATAATACACACTGAGCCACGGACAATGTAAATAACATAAATATAGTTTTGTCTGTTTAAAATTTAACTTGTATTTGAAGTCTCTAGCACCTCGGCATTGTGGCCTTCAAAGGAGATGAAAAGAAAATACATCTTCCCAGCATTCTTATAAGCAAACTAATTAATCAGTTTACAAACCAATTAATATTTAAAGCTATATCTTCCATTGTTTATAAAAGTACTTACAAATTAATATCAATATTAAATCCATTTTTCTCAAGCAATGTTAAGACCTTTGCTAATCATCCTATGATCACACATGATAGGGTCACAGCTGAATGCCCTGCTATCTTGGGTGAATGGATATCAGAGTAATTAAAATGAATTAGAACTGTGCAGCATGCTCTGACAAAATAAATTATTACTTTTTGAATCAGATTAAAATCTGTATTAAATTGTGTTTAACACATTTGTTTCAACTGGCCATATTCTCAGTGTCTGCAATATCTGCTAGAAAAATTCCAATACATAAAGAGGCAATGCATGCAAGCAAGAAAGTTATAGGCCTATAAACCTAACCTGTATTTTGGTAAATGCTTTGAAAGCGTACAGCTTAAGTGCATTTATGTCTTTTAATAAAGGACATCTATTTACGTGGCTTTACCCAGGGAAGGTTGCATTTAGTAAATCTGTTACATTTCTAAACTAATGTCACTGAGGCTGAGGGCAAGGGATTACAAGTCAGTATAATGTTTAGACTTCGCCAAGGTTTTTGACTTTGTATCCCTGTTTTTCTATAATATCTACACTTACAAAATTGAACATCAGTTCAGTAATTACACATTAGATTTTTGTATGCTTGTATGACAGAAAGCCCTGTGTTAGTATCAGAGGTGTAACATCAGGCATATTTGAAGTCCTGACAGGAGTACTGCATGGGTCAGTAACAAGACATTTCTTGTTTAATGCTTTTATATCCACTATGCCAGTACCAGGATATCAAAGTCTGCTGATGATTCTAAGATAATGGGTGGGTTGACTTTTATCATGGATCAAGCAGCCTCAGCACTCTGGGTCTATCACTACCACAACATTGGCAGGTGCAGACTGTGGCCATCCAGTACACTACCACTGATATACATATACCCAAAGCCACAGACAACAATAGGGTACAGGGCACCAATGGTGGTACATACTAACATCCACATGGAGATGGCTATGTGTGTCACCATTGCCCAGATACGGTCGGTTTGCATGGTCTCAAAGAGACTTTAATAAGGCTGAGTCACAGCCTCACAGAGGCCATGTACAATGCCTGTCATCTCCAGTTTGGCATATGTAACTGTAGACTCTGTCAGATTACAACACTACACATTTGTTGGAAGAGTCCAGGAGCCCCCCACATATCAGGATAGGCAGTAACAGTGGTAGAAACTGTGTACCACTAGTTGCCCAAGTATGTGTGTCAGATGGCCAGCTGTTGCAGGATCAGTACTAGCTCTATCAGTGCTCCAATCACAGGGGACTCCTCACATGATAGGGACGGCTCTCCACCATACTGTGCATCCTGTTGGATGGGTGTCGGGGAGGCTATACTTTTACTCTGGGCAGTTGGTGTAGCCCCACCCAGTAGGGTCAATGTGCCCAGAGAATGTGAGTCAAACTTGGCTTCATCATGAAACCCTGGAAGGTTGCTGAACTCAACTGTTCTGGCCCAGCCTTAACAGATGTCACTGTAGCAGTTCCTGGTCCAGCCTAGTCAAGTGTCAGTGTATCAGTGATTTACACTCCGAGTACAGTATAGAGCATGTAACTGCTTGACCCACGGCATGTATGCTAATTACAACTAGATTCATACCGGAAAAATATGACAAACTTACCTGTACTGTCATTCCCTGAGTCCCAATGTCAAAGGTAACTATGAAGCACATAGGTAGTGGTCACTGTGACCTCTGTGAGATCAGCCTGGGCAGAGTTGCAGAATACGTCATGCAATAAGGCTACTAATGCTGCTGGTCTCAATGAGAGATAAATGGCATGTAGACAGTCCCAGAACCTGCACCAACTCCTTTCAGTATGATTTTTGTCTGTTCCTCACTGATAAGCAGGGTAAGCAGGGTGCCCAGAATTACTCATCAGTGGTGAGTGTTGCACTCTAGTACTCACCTGACTACTGCTGTGCTGCATGCCTTCTGTGAGGCTCATCTCATCATGTCATTTACATGTTTCTGACATTAATGTGTGGTGCAGTCCCATCCACTCATTACATTGATATTATGCAGTCCTGTGCTTCACTCAATCTCATAAAGGCTAGTGGGTGCCCTCTATTCTTAACAGGCATCATCGTTGTGACCAGACCACCTATTGCAAGACAGCATTCTATGCAGAACTGAACTTGTCCAACTTCAGCTGTATGCTACCTTTTGAGGACATGCATACACCTAGGGGACAGGAGGACATAGTACTGGGAGGGTCACACGTGGGTGCACAGAGGTAGCAGAGAAACACTGCAGCAGCATGGCTCTTTACAACACTACTGAGGATACCATGGAGTGGGCAACATATGTGCTGCATGTGTGGGGGGTTTGGGGGGGGTTCATCCAGTGTATTAACATGGTATGTAGCAGATGGGGCTGACCTGTGTAAGGATACATCAGCAGCATGTTGCTTGGAGGGGGTCCACTGTGTACTGTCATGTACAGTGTCCTGTCTGGCAGCAGATGACTGGTGGCACAAGCATAAATGGGTGTCATGGGCGGCCATGATAGGATGGCCATCGTAATGTGGATGCCCCCTGCAGTTGTACTTATGGCAGGGAGGACAGTATTTGAGAAGCAGGCGGTCGAGGCAGTCCACATTTGTGTGTAGGCATCTTTTGCATGTCATCACAATCATGAGCTGTTAAGATATCTTCCTTCCATTCTTTCTAAAATTGTCCATTCCCACGCACTGACATACAAGATACCAAAGTAGTGTAATACAGTATGTGGCAGACAGGATGGGAGGTCACTTTCCTGTTGCAGTGGCCTGACATTCATGGCTATCATAGTAGGTGGACCAAGTGCATAGTAGATGAAAGCTGTGGGGAAGCATAATACTGAACATTACTATTAACATAAGTATTGTCTTGTTACAAGAGGGATTCAACAGGGCAGTTTCCATGTTTGTCTGACACTGCTAATATTTCCCTTTCAACAATACTGCTGACCACTGTGTATCTTCCATGAGCTCTCTGCTAAGAAACTGTAGCTGGCTAAGACCTGCACTAGTTGAGTTTTTAATTGAATCTAAAACAAAAACTGCTGTTAAAAAGGGGATAATTAGTAGAGCATATAAAATTTTGCATGATAAGTATAGGAATCAATCAGAAGAGGTCAGAAAAGATTGGGAAGAGAGATTAGATATCCAATTCACAAAGAAACAGTGGAAGGACATATGTATGTCTTCCAAATATGCAACGACATCTAGAAAATTTTGGATTTTTGTCTGAAAGTGTTTGCATAGATGCTGTTAGACCCCAAGTAGACTTCAAAAATTTTTTTCCTCAGGTTTGGCAAATGTTGGCAGTGTGATGGGGAAGAAAGATGTAACAGAACGTATGTTTTAGAAGTGTAATGAGTTGACAGACTTTAAAAATTTCCTACAGAGTACTCTGTCAGGGTACTGGGTGAGCAAATGAGTGTAACTAAGGAAAACATTTTTTCAGCTGGGATACATTATCTAAATTGCCTAGAAATAGTAAGGCTTTGTTAAGTTTAATTTTGGTGCCTGCCAAAAAAACAATTACTAGAAAAATGGAAATCAAAATCTAAACTAGCTATACTTAAAGTAGTGAATAATGTTAGCAGAGGTAAAAGAACAGTAAGTGGCATCTTCAGAAAAGGGTAGGAGTAAATTACATAGCAAAAATGGAAATCATGGGAACAATGCATGCAGAAAAGTGTTTTAGATGGGGAATGAGGTTTAAGAGAAGGCAGGAATTAAATACTTTATATAATGTTACTTAGATTATAGGATATATGAGAATATATGTGATGTATAATGTTTGTAAATGTGAACTTGTTGATATGGTTTGCCTGTGTCACAAGTGATAATCCAATAAAAGTGTTTAAAACAATGTAGTTAGCTGAAATCTGTAATTGATTCCAGCTTCTAAAGGTAGGCTGTTGTCTATTTTGCCTTGCTGCACATTTTATTTTATTTATTTATTTTACATTTGTTGACCGGGATAGTCCGACTGGATATATGTCCATTTTCAGACAGGGTTAACAATGACAGATAGTTACAAAGACATATAGACAATTTACATAGTTTACAAAGAGAAAAAAAAATTATTACATTAGAAACTACAGTTTGTTACAGTTCATTATATTCACGATAATTCGCAATTAGTTGAGTAAGACAAAAATGGCCTATTCTTTAGTTAATATGGGTTATTCTAAACTGATCTTATAGGTTGAATTGCACATAGGACTGTTATGATTTGGAGAGGGTAGAGTTCTTTTGGAGTTAGTCTGGGTTTGTGCAAGGACAAAGCCACTGTGATTTATAGTGGATTTTTAGCTCTTTTTTGAATTGAGCTAGTGATGGTAAAAACGTGAGCTTATTAGGAAGAGAGTTCCACACCTTGCCAATAATATTAGAATACAGTGTGTCCCCACCTAGGTTATGGGACTTGCTTGTTTGTATTAGGAGTCTGTTTGATGGAACTTAGGTTGGTATAAGGGGTTAGTATGTTTTTTGTTCTCTGGATGTTTCAGGATTTTAAAGGCTTCTATAAGTTGGTACTCCTGAAGAAGATTAGGGAGTTCTAGCCAGTCAAGTTTTTTTCAGGTTAATACAATGGTGTGTTCTATAGGGTAAGCCAGTAATGAATCTAGCAATGTGGTTATAACAAGATGATAGTTGATTAAGGTCCGATTTGTTGAGGTTCGTGAGGACGGGGGTGGCATATAGTAGGGTGGATAGGAGGTGTGAGCGGGCAGTAGCTAGTCTAGCAGCTGGAGTTTGGAAGGTTTTTATCCTATATAAGGACCCAAGTTTTTTGTTTACTGTTTTAATAGTTTGGTTGATGTGGGTATCAAATCGAAGTTTATTGTCAATGTTTACTCCTAATAGTTTAGCATGGGTATCGGGGGAGATAATGGTTCCATTATTGGATTGTATAGTGAATTGTGTGATAGGCGTTTTGTTAGTTGGATAGAAGAGAAGTAGTTTGGTTTTCATTGGGTTTAGGATGAGTTGATGGTCAGTTAGCCAATTTTCAACTATGGTAAAGCTGTGTTGGGTAGTTGTTAGAAGGTTATCTAGGATGGGATTGGAACAGATGAGAGTTGAGTCATCTGCATATTGGAATAACTGAGTGGAGGTCATTTATGAATATTGAGAAGAGAAGAGGTCCTAATATGGACCCTTGAGGAATGCCTATGGTGTTTGGTAGCAGGCAGGAGAGCTTGTTCTGCCACATTACTGCCTGTTGTCTGCCTGCAAGGTAGGCTTGAAACCAGTTTAGGGCTAGGGTGTCTAGATGTAAGGTTTCTAAGGTTTTGAGGAGTAACTGGTGGTTTACCATGTCGAAGGCTACATATCTAGAAAAAATATTTTTGTTATTCGGTTAAAGTTTATTTTAAAAGAGAGATGATGGGGTCTAAATCCATGTTGAGAGTCAGTTAGTAGCTTGTTTTGGATGAGATAGGACATGAGTTGGTTATGCACACACTTTTCCATGATTTTGGCAAGTGGTGATAGTATGGCTATTGGTCTATAGTTAGAGAGTTCAGTGGATGCTCCTCCTTTATGAAGAGGTATGATATAAGATATTTTCCATATTGCTGGGATTGTGGCCTCAGTAATAGTTCTGTTAATTAAGATCGAAATGGGGTAGGCTATGACATCTGCAGCTATTTGCAGGTATTCAGCTGGAAGAAGATCAGCTGAAAGTTTAGTTTTTTCAATAGGGATCGAATGAAGGAGGTGGATATGGGTTGGAGGTTAAAGGACAGTGGGGAGTTATGTGTGGTATTTTTGGGGTGATAGAGGGAGCAGGTAGTTGGTTAGCTAAGGACTGAATGGTTTCGTGAAGAAGGTATTAAAGTTGTTGGCTACTTCTTCTTGGTTCTTTTCAGATAGAGTTCCTGGGGTAGGAGTGGTGGATTTTCCTGGTTGGAGAAGTTTGTTTAATCCTGCCCAGAATTTTGAGGGTTGTTTTGGTGCTTGTGTTGTAGGTGGTGAAAGTATTTTTCTTATCTAGAGTGGTGGCCTTTTTAGTTTCATTTCTTATTTGCTGGAAGTTGACACGATCTAGGTAGTATGCCACTTGACCCATGCTTTGTCTCTATTAGTTATTTTGGTTTTAGTCTCTGTGGTTAGCCAGGGTGCTATTTGTGTTTTGATTCTAGATACCCTTTTGGGAGCATGAGAGTCAAGTATGGTAAGGAATGTTTTGTTAATATGTGAGACTGCATCATCTAGGGGAAGGAATTTTAGCTTTGACCAGTTGCAGTATTTGAGTTCCATGTTAAATTTTATTGGGTCAAATTTTTTTTTGTTTCTGATAGTTCTATAGACCGGCATGCTAGCATTGTTGGTATTATCTTTCATAATGTATGTGAGCATATGATCACTAAGATCATTGGGTATATTTTAGTATCCAGTCAAGTATGCTCTCTTTTTGTTTAATATTACCTAGTCTGGTGGTAGAGGATATAATCTGAGAGAAACCATGGAGATTTAAAGAAGTAGGATTGGACCATTGGTTCCAGTCAATGTTAACATCTCCCAGGACTATAGTTTCTTGAGGATAGTTGTTATCTATCCAATTTAAGATGACTTCTAAAGTTTCAATATTGTTCCATATAGATCACTATTAGGTTTACGCTTTTTAGTTTGTTTAGTTGTAGTTTTAGAGCTAATATTTCAGCATTAGAGACCTGGGGTGGTTGCTTGGGGTTAGTTAGGATGTTAAGCATATTTTTATAAAGGACAGCTATCCCACCTCCCCTTTTCTTTATTCAGTCAGCTCTGAGTATATTGAACTCAGGTGACAGTATCTGATTGTCTTTGGTTGATGGTTTAAGCCATGTTTCAGTTAGACACATGATGTCAGGTAGATAGGTTGCTAGCATAGGTTATGTACCTTGTTGTTCAGACTTCTTATGTTTAAGTGACAGATAAGGAGAGAGTTAGTTGGCCTATGGGACAGCGGATGATTGGTGGAGTCTGTTATACTGGTTGGGCCTGGGTTAGGATGGATATCACCATCTTTGGTGATGTTTTTCCTTAAGTAGGATATTAGTCTTAGGACTTTGATTAGTAATTTTAGACCATATTTAGTTTTTGTAGTTGTTTGTTGCTGTTTGTTAAGATAAAGATTACTGGGATTTCTTGTTTTTGGGGTTGTATGGTGGGGGAAGAATACCACTGTAGGTGGAGGAGAGGGGAACTTGTGTGATAATTTGGATAATGGAAGCCTAAAATGTCAGGTGTTCATAGCCGTTATGAGTGGTAGGATAAGTAGGATGGTAATCCAAGTTGGCCTAGGCATAGGGTCTGAGGTGGTATAAGAAGATGAGGATGTGATTGTATGGGGGAGAGATAGTGTTAGTCTTAGAGTGCAGGGGGGGTGGGAGTAGGTAGAGAGGAAGTATATAGGGTGGGAGAGGAGGTAGCTATAAATCTAGAGGTAGTGGGGGTGGGTGGGATCAGGGTGGCTAAACCTACCTCGGACTTTGCAGGATTCTGGTGAATATTGTGAACAATGAGGTACAGGGTAAGGAAGGGAGGGGTTGAGTCTTTTGTTGTTTTATAGCAGTTGTATAAGCCTGGACTATATCCTGGCTCTGCTGACTTCAATTTTGATGAGAATATACCAGGGGTAGAGGTTAAACTAGAAATAGTAGTGGGGTTTGCTGCTGTGTTTGAACCCAGTAATTGGCTCGGCTGCAGTAAATGCAGTTGTCTATAATTTCCTAAGTTACAGTATTATTAACCTTTGGCTGGTTTTAGAGCTGGTGGTGGGACTTTGACTTTATCTGTGCATTATTTTTTCTACCAAGTAAAGGAGTACTGGGCAGTACCTGAGTGGAGAATATAATATATTATATTAGCAGTGTTTCATTAGAAAAGCTCTGTGTCATCTAAAATGGTGTACTGACCATAAAAGTAATTAGTAAGCTGTGGATGGCACCATATTTCTGGTATTGAAGGTAGACTCTGCCATTCTCTATGGACTGCCATGTTTCACAGAAGTGCACCACCAATGTAAGGAGTAGATGCATTCTGCTGATCATCACCAGCACAAGTATCAGTGAGCCATGCAGGCACTAGTACAATCACCTGCATCATCAGGACCCTAAAGATTTACATGTTTGGGAGGTAGAGATTAGACAGGGCTGCCCTAGCTAACAGACAGCAGTCATATTTATGGTATGTACAGTACTGATTTTAATAAACTGCTTTCTATTTTTGACAGGTATGTTCCTAATATTATTTATTTCCTGTAACAGCTGCCAGGTTTTCCCAGGCTGGGTGCTTTGGATGACTTTGTGTATGCTTTGTGTGCTGTAATTGGCATCTGTTTTGGCACAGCAGTTATTTCATGGGGCAGAATACAGGTATGTGCCCCTGAAGTCTATGACCACCATTTTATACTTCTGCATCATTACATCTGTCACGCTGTCGCTACTTCTGCATCACTGCACGTACTTGCGTTAGTGTAGCTGTTTCGTTACCATTGCACACTTGGAAGTTTAGCTGCTTCTATATTATTAAACCTAAATGTGATGCTGCAGCCGATTACCATTGTTCCTCACCTTGTTAGTGTATATATGCCTCCACTTTATTGGAGTTAAATGTGTCACCGTACATCGCTGTCCCAGACATGGACACCAATGCCTATTGCTACTACTTTGCACATGCAAAAGATAGTGTAGTTGTGTCTTGGGCTATGGGAAGCATTTCAAGCTTCTTCTGCTTATTTGCACATATATCTATCATATATAGATATATGAGTGTGTGTGTGTGTGTGTGTGTGTGTGTGTGTGTGTGTGTGTGTGTGTGTGTGTGTGTGTGACTATAGTTTAGCACTATCATTTGCTTATCAGTAGCACCCGTATGTGATGTGCGATTTTTGCAAATCAGTTTTGTCTTTCAGCACAGGTAGAAGATGAAGATAATGCTGATACCTGCTGGAGGAAGCAGCAGGGAGTGGTGGGTGATGGCAGAGGTCAATTGCATCTTATGTCCTCGCTTGTAGTATATCTGTCCTGCTTAGTACTGGTGTGTAGTTTGACTGTGCATTGCCAGTTCTGCCCTGTATTGAAATGCTGCTGTACAAATCCTGGTTAGTGTCTTTTAGCCTCAATGGCTTGTTGTGTTCTCTTTTCTACTGCTGAAATTGTTCATTTGTTGTTTTGTGTGAAGATCTTGACAGTACTGGTGTGTTTTCAGTTTAGTTTGTTGTCACTGTTTTATGCTACTCAGCAGGGCCAGATTAACAAATGGGCTGATGAAACTGAAACTCCAGGCCCTCAAACCTGAAAAAGACCCTGCTGCTTCCACAGATTGAAATCTTATTCTATTGTCACACCACATAAATAAACTTATTTTACACTTAATCTCCAAACCCATGATGCCCATAGTCCAGCACTGATGCTAAGGAAAATAGTTTTATAACTCTGTCTTCTATTATACCAGAAAGAGAGGTCTCACAAATGTGTTTTATGTTTTGTCTTCTTTGGAAGTCACTTAACTGTTTAATTTAGTTCATTTTGTTGTCTGGGGTGGAGTACTGATTGAGATGGGCCATTTTAGGCTCAAGTCTAGGAGAATAACATAACAGAGTACAAAGAAAAAGTAGAAAGTAATATACAGGTATAAATGTTCAAAATCTCTATACGAAGAAGTTCAAGTAAGCACAGTAACAGACAAAGATATGAGATGACAGATCAATTTAAGTACAGTGATATGTATGTTTGAACGAAGCCTCTTGAAAGACTGAATTTTAATCTACATTTCCATTGACTGGTGGTTGTGGATTGAGGGTTAAACAGAGAAAAGAAAATAATATAGAAAATAATATATGTTGTTTATGAGATGTAAGCTGGGAAAATGGTGGAGGGCTGGTAAATGTGTAGAGTTAGAACTAGAGACAGCTGTCTTCGGATTATACTAGTTTCCCAGGGGTGACACATGGAGAAAAGCTGCATATTTTCAGTATATAATTAAAACAGATGGTAATCTTACAAAACACAGTTTTCCATACAAATTTTGTGGTCACATACAGGTGGATACACAACTCTGTGTACCAGTATGAGAGACTGCATATATTACAAAGACATTTTATATACAGTTTGTATGGTCCCGTACAGGTAAGTGTTGAACTCAATGAAGCAGAATTCTATAAAAAGAATATTGACGTGCAGTGTTATGAGTGATTCCTGTCTAGAGGTAGTAATTGCACATAACATTCTGTGAGTTTCCTATCTACTATTGACAGGTTTCAGCAAGAATGAAATGATGAATAATTAGATTTTCTGTACTCAAAAGGCTGCTGGCACTTAACACAGCAGACAAGCAAGAACCCAATGGATGGGCGATTAATGATGAGAAGTGTCATTTTCTGATTTGTATAATGAATAAGCCTAATGCCTTGCAGGGAGAACAAGGAGAGAAGAGGTAAGAAAATAACAGACAGAGAAAAAAAGGAGTAATGAATGTGGATGAGGGAATAGGTGAGGTAGAGAGGTAGCCATGTTGAATAAGGGCAGCTAGAAAATTGAGTTTATGGGCACCTTGTTTGCAGAAGTATGGATTGTGATAAAAAAAGGAATGGATCACTTTTTAAATGTGGGACTGCTCATTTTTTTCTGACATATACAGGGAGCTGGACCTAGCTATGACTGACTGCATTTTTGAACAATGTTACCATATCAGTTGTAGCTTCTGATTTATTTTTGTAAGGTAAAATTACTTACAGATCGCAGATTTCTTATAGGAGTGTACCATAATGAACACATTTTTAATCAAATAATGTCTGGACTTTGCACATAACTGAGGGAAATAATCTGATAAATTATATTTTAAGAGAAATATCTTTAGGCCAGGCAGAAGAAGAAAATATCTGTGTGTTATGACACCAGGGTAAATAAACTTGTACAGCATGAAAGGGTATTACATAAGGCCAGTGGACTGCATGGGTAACTTACTATGGATATGGATATATTATATCATTCTGTTATTACATAGGGCAGGCTGTTTTATGACTGGGGCATCAAACTGGATAAAAACCTGGATAAAAACATCTAGCTATTACCCCTAGATGATAACTGGAATGATGGACATAGATTATAAGATCATGCTCAAGGCACTGGGGGTGCAGATGCTGCAGCAGAGAAGGAATGTAATTTATACTGAATGGTTGCACAGTATGTTAAGGACCATGCTGCTGCCAGACCCATGAAACAGAAAACTGAGAGATATTTGGAAGCATATGTGGCACCTCAAAGTGGGGTGTGTGTAAGACAAACAATATGAAATATTTGTTTGCAAAAAGGATGGTGCTGTTGTGGAATGCATTGCCAGAGAGGACAGCAGAGTCTAGATTTGTGAAGGATTTAAAAGTGACTATCTGTGCCTAAGACAAACAGAAACAAAGGTGATAAGGGGGAATCAGATCCACAGGGCTGTCTTTATTACATGGGCAGACTTGATGAGTCAAAGGACTTCTTTCTTTGACATTTCTGTACATATGGAACCAATCCTAAGTGTCAGCAACTTGTCTAGTACAGCATAGAGTTCATGTCCATGCTGAATTGCAAGAAGGTTACAGCCACTGGATTATGTCTATCTAACTCTAACATGGCCCAATCATAAATTTCAGTCTGTATGGACTAGCAGGACCTTGTCTTCATAAGTAAATATTATTTGTGGTGAAACAGGCCATTAATCTTCAAAAGTCTCATCAATGAATCCTTTATGGTTTTATTTTTTTCCTAAGCCTTTTGCGTACTTGCTGAGATTTGTCAAATGTATTCCTTAGAAAGTTGAAACACCCTTGGCTTTTCCAGTTACGTGGCATCTCATGTGCTTTAAACAGCTAATTGTGCAGCACCCAAAGCTCTATAAGGAGCCAACTCACCTCTTTCTATACCATTGAGAAGTGATCTCTCAGATGATTTTGTCTTACTTCATTACTTTCTGTTACTGGGCCGCAAATATGGTGCTGCTTGAGGTTGGAAGCTTTCTTGAGATAGTCAGTTGACATACAAGTGAAAACATCTAAATAGAAACATTAGAAGTTGTTAATGTGATGATTTTTTATAAAAAGAAAGAGAAAGAGATAGCTGCATCTACTGAAAAGTTATGAAGGAAATTAGTTTTGCAGTGGAAGCAGATTATTTAGAGGGTGGAACTCTCTGTTCACTTGGAATATGGTCACCATGATGGGTTTAGCACTTGCCACAGTGAGAGAGAGAGATATAGAAAGGAAGGGAGAGAGACGCTAAAATGCTGAAAAGACTGACTGCGAGTTAGGAGATCAAGCACTTGAAGGCAATAACAAAACAACTTATGGAATTTCATTTGAATTTTTGATGTTTCCAAGAAAATGTTTAAAATTACTACCATCAACAATGCAGAATGCTTGCAAGGCCAGTGGGAGGTAATGGAACCCACTAGGTAGTAGATAGCAGAGATTTAGGAAAAGGCTGCAGTGACAGCTTAAGGTTTTCTGGTGTTTTGAGGACAGAAGTGAAAAATGTATTTGTTGGACTGGGTGGTGTAAAATGGAAGAATGGACTGGATTTACTAAGGACACCTTGGGTACTGCACTAGTGAAATGCTTGCCATTGCCAGAAAGAGATGTCAAGTATGGAAAACCCAGACCAACACTAACTGAGTTTTCAGGTTGTTTTGACAGAGAGCCAAGTGGTGTGGAAATTGTGATAACCAGGTGAAGGGCGAATAATGTTTGTGGTGCGAGATCATTCAGATGTGACTTTAAGGAGCTATTTTTGTTTTGTGAGTATAGTGGTGGGGTATAAAAGCTTAGAATTTAAATTTCATCTTTTGCAATATTAAAGGCATTTTGTAAACTAAAAGTGTTGGTGTTCGACAATACCATTCAGTCAACTGAGACAACCTAAAGGAGATACCAATGAGATTAACATGGCTGAAAATGGAGGATACAGGAAATTACGTGACTGAATACAGAGACATTGATACATTCATGGAAGAGGAAAATGAATGGGAAGAAAATCCTAGTCTGACAGAGACAACTGTCCTGTGCGTACAATATGGCCAGACATATGAGTGTGATATTAACTGAGTCTGAGAGACTTGAAGGACTGCAAAGTTTGCTGCATTAAATTACAACGGGGAAATGAAGGGACAGACATTGGAATTGTCCTGGAAAGGGGCAAACATAGATTGTTTAAACTGTGATCTTCACTGTGTGTGCCTTAAAGAGAAACTTTTCTTTCCTGGTAGTTTGAGAGAAATAAGAACCTTTGACCTTTGCTATGATTCTAGAGAACAGGACAATTACAAAGCAGATGATGGCAAGTTAGGGGTTACAATTTTTTTAAATTCCTTTTTTTAAGTGCCACAGATGTGAACCTTTTCTTTGTGTCTTTCTCCATGTATTTGTTGTTTTTAAAGACTGACATTATTCAAGTCAGAATAAGTTAATATTTTTCAAGTGGAGGAGTGTAGGTAGCTAAATGTGAGTGAGTGATATGTGGGTGAGGTTAAAGTGTATAGTTTTGTGTTGAAGGAATGAAAATAGACACAATAGTATTTAAGGGAAGTTCAACTTTGTGTGTAAGAGTGCACTGTAATCTATCAGTAGAAGGTTATTAACTTATATTTAACATTTGAAAGCATAGAATTGTTCTTTTTTGAATATTCAGAACCATTGTTGACAATTTTTAATCTTACGGCATTATATATGATAAAATTAAATAATACCTCTGAAATATTTTTAGTATAAATGTAAGATATATATCTCTTGCAGTTCATGTGTAGTATTTCAGGTCAATCGTGTTTATTTAGAAATATTTATATTAATAAAAAGCGCTTGTGTTTTTATGGACCTGAAGAAGCGTAGTATATCTACGTGAAAGCGCTTGTGTTTTTATGGAACCTGAAGAAGCGTAGTATATCTACGTGGAAGCGCTTGTGTTTTTATGGAAAAATAAAGGACGTTTTTTACTTGGCTTTTCCGTGTGGTGACTCCAGTTTGGATCTACTATTGATATTTGATTCACATTTTCCTAAACGGAGTCTTTGTTTGTTTTGTTGCTGCAGTTTACTACATTTTTCTTTATTAATAAAAAGTGTTATGTTTTGTGTCAGTTGTAGTTACATAATCCTGTTGGGGTTCTTATTATTAACACAGTTTATCCATCCTTATGTTAAAACGAAAGTCTGTGTAGGAAAAATATTAGGATGAAAAAGAAAGCTAGATGGAAATGTCTAGAAATAAACTGAGTTGAAGTAGGCTACAAAGGGGTGGAAACTATATTGTACAATGAAAGGGGGAAAACTGAATGAGTGATTTGGAGGTGTGAAAGATGGCATAGGACTATGCATACATGCTGATGTGAAGTTGGCCATCTGACTACTTACTGGCAGCACAGAAAAAGAAAGATATTAAAAAAGATGTTATATTTCTTTTCATTTTCCTTTGAGGGACAACAGTGTGTGTGTGTGTGTGTGTGTGTGTGTGTGTGTGTGTGTGTGTGTGTGTGTGTGTGTGTGTGTGTGTGTGTGTGTGTGTGTGTGTGTAGATTGCACAAACTCAGAGAAGAAGGAGAAAGTGTAGCAAATGTAACATTCACTCAGGCTCTCTTGCTCTTCTCCATGTCTAGTTGGCATAACGGGATACCAGCAATCATTTTGATTCAATGTTCTGAATGTCAGTCACCAATCCAGCAACAAACAGTAGGGATCCCCCTTTGCCAAAATGGTTTATTTCACATTTGTACAATATTTCTAGCTGTGTTAGCAAATAGTCTGGGATTCCTCAGCTTAAAAAACATAGACTGCATGATTCCATTAAAAGGAATGCAGGACTATAGGTGTGCAAGATTAAGTAAATAAAAGAGGTGGCAGAACGCAGCAAGCTGATTTGTCAAATATGGAGTCAAAAAATGGAAGGATGAAAAACAGAATGGGCAGCAAGTTATAGGCTTCTTGCATGCAGAACAAATGAAAGAGTGTTAAGAAGCAGGGAGCTGCTGCTATAGCTGTTTGAATTACATGCACTGAGAAGCTAAACTGCACAGATACTGAGAATAAAAATAAACCATGTATAGTTAAAAGAGTGTAGTTTTTTCAAATAATTGAACATGATAATCCTGTCCATCATAACGACATAAACTTCTGCTAAAGGAGTATAGTGCTGTCAGATACAATGAAGAATCTTTCAATCAAAAGGAATTATTTGATTTTATGAATTAAATACAAGCATACAATGAGTAAGTTAGACTGAACTACTTTAGTCAACAAAGGACTGATGACAGGGAGGCATTACATCCAGCACCCTTTGTGGCACTTGACTGACTAGCAATCCATCTGTAGATGGTGTACTCAGGAGAAGAGGTGCAATGGGCTTTGGCTCTGGAATAACTTGCCTTTCCTTGGGGTGAAGGTGTGAGTTTTCACATTCCTGCTGTGAGTATTCAGTGAAAACAACTGAAACTTTGTTAGCCATTCCAAAGAGAACAGGTTGTATTAGAACCCTGGTGGTGGTGGTACAGGGGAAGAGTATTTGGCGGGACTGAACTGGGCATTCAGAAACTACCCTGTCCTGCAGCATGATGCCTAATGGGCTTCCTCAACTCAGTCCTCAAATCCTGTTGAGTGCAGTATACTGCCATTGTAATGGCCATCCTGTGGGGAATGTGGTCACTTATGGTCAGGGAAAGTGACAAAAATACTAAAAATAATAATTAACTTAAAAACTATGGATATATTTATATTTAAATCAAATTACATTTGCTTAAAGATAGAAGAAGAGAGGAAACTGATGGTCTGCCCTTTTAAATGCATTAAATTTTTAAAGGTATTTAACATTCTACTATACCTCCAAGCCTACCTCTCTCCTCACCTATTTCCCATTTGTCTCATTTCATTTTGAATGCGTCTGTGTATTCCCTCTCTACAGTATACCCTGGTAATCCATTCCATGGACCCCCTACCATGTCTGTGAACTACTTATGGAGGTCCAGGGACTAGCTAGTCCCATCATCTACTGCCTGTGTGCCTTCCTTTCTCATCTGTCCTTCATGTTTGGACCAATCTCTTCACATCTTTGCTGCACAATCTTTTACACCAATATCATGCTTCTCCTGCCTCGTTGGGTCTCAAGTGCGGGAGTTCTGGTTCCTCTGGCCTCTGGTCATATTCCTTTCTCTACATTACATGGATCTTTCTTGCTGCTTTCCTCTGGATTTTTTCCAACAGCCAGAGGCCTTTTCCTTATACAGCCTCCAGAACTGCGTGCAAATAAGGAGCGACCTGACCAAGGCCCTTTACACTGGAAGTATTATCACTTTACTTCTGGAATGTATACACCTGAGGACATATCCAAATATTCTGTTTGTAGCTGTTACTGTCCTCTCATTTTGCTTCTAGTTGTCCACTCAAGGTACAGTTAACACCTACAGAGCCTTTTCCTGCTTTGCAATTTTCGGTTCTGCTTCCTCTGTCTGGTACTTCTCACCGGGGCTGTTGCGGCCTAATACATTATAGGTACATTGGAGATTACTAGGCTAACAGCTTAAGAGGCTTTACTAGCCTAGCCAATATAACCTGATTTTACTCAATATATGGCCCCTAGGAGTAAAATGACGGCATGGATTTGTGCCTATGCCTTGAGTATCATACAGATTGCCTCTATCCATAAGGGATATAGGCACTACCCCAGGTGTGAATTTGCAGTTCTCCATCCATTGATCCAAACTGCTTTTGAAGAGGGCCAGGGAAAGGCTGTGCTTAATGTGAATAGGAAGTCTGTTCCAAAGAAGTGGCAATCTCTGAGACACATATCTGTCACTCCAACATGTTTTGTTTGCGTCATTAACTAAGCATAAATCGCTAGGTCAGATTACCCTTGTGCTGTTTGACTAACGGATGTCATAGTTTGCATTTTTGTGCATTTCTGACTGCTTGTGCATCCTTTCCAAATTCTTTGCTAGATTTTTCTCTCTATTTTCTACTTCTGCACCTATCATTGTGTCAAAAGAAAAAAATTAGAGCATGTTCTCTTTTCCTTCAGATATATCTGATACAAATATACTGAAGAGTACTGGAACCAGAACCAGTCACCATTCAACCATGCAGCTATGCAATTCCTCAGTCTTGGTTCTACTCCCATAGTAAAGCATGGATGTCAAAGCATAAGCCAAAGATCTAAACAGCTTCCTGGCCAGTTTCCATATTCATGGACTGACTACCTCGTCCTAGTTACATTTCTGCATGCTTCATCTGTGTCTTTTTATGTTATTTATTTATTTATTTATTGCATTTGCATCTCTAATACTTTGTATAGCAAGTCTGGTACTGCTGTGGACGTGTGGATGCATTATATAATGTTGTTGCATCTTTTTCATATCAGCACATTTTCTGAATTTTATTTAGAACATATTTTTTTAGAGTGGCAGCTATTTTACTGTAGAGCAAAGTTCTACTAGTTCTTTATATTGATGCCCTGACCCCATAAATCATTCCATTGCAAAGCTTTTTTATGTACTTGAGTACTGCATCAGGAAAGTTAAAGTAACAGATCCATATTTCACTGTGGAGTAACTCAGCTTTTCATGTAGATCAGAAATCTGGGACTGAGCAAGGCTGAAGGATGATTGGGCTGTGGAGGGATGGCAATGCTGCAGCCAGCAAACGTGAACATAGTGTTTGCCAACATAAGCAGTACCTCAGGTAAACAGTAAAACAATAGCCATCTGTGTGCTTGGCACAATAAAACCTTACCCAAAGTGTAATGATTGAGTTGTGTCCTTTTGCACTCTCAGAACTCATATCATCAGTTTTGTAGGCAAAGCAAAATGGGAACATGAAAGTGCATGGAGAAATAGCTGAATCTGACTGAAAACAGCAGTCTTCATTAAGTGTGCTGACGAACATGAGCCACTTGTCCCTGTTTGGCTGCTGAAATAGTATAAACATCTAGGCAAGCATTTGAGCTGAGACATTCAGCCTTCATCCAAAGTAAAATATTGTCTGTTAAAATATAAACAAAAAGTAAAAAAAATCATAAAGCCATAGAACCAGAAACTTGGATCACTTATGGGATCATGCATTTCCAGATGTCAGTGTTTGCTTTTCATTGATTGATACATTTTTTCCATTGGTTATTTTAGAGTTCTGCCTCAGAACATTAAACTGTGTCTAATGTAACAAAATGGGTTTTATATATATATATATATATATATATATATATATATATATATATATATATATATATGGGTCTATATTAGAACAGTGAAGTTTTACAACATCAAGTGTTCTAATATCAACCCCAAAATAGCGAATGCTGAAAATAGCAAAGCTGCAGAACACCAAATATTTTCCTAGGGAAAGAATTTGGTTGGCCGTTTCTGTGGCTTTGCTATTTTCAGCACTGTGGTGGAAAGTTACAGGTCAGGTTCAGGTAAGTGTGCGATTGCGCGTTCATTAGGGTTAGGGCGCAGGTTAGGTGAGTCAGGGTTAGGGTGCGATAGTGACAGACATTAGGGTTGGGGTTTGGGTTAAGGTAAGTGGATAGATAGTAGTGTATGTACAGTTTAGTGTAGGGTAGATGTAGGATTTTAAGTGTATGTGTGTGGATTGCTGTTTTTTTGGTGTACTTGTGTCGTGTGTGTGTTTCTCGGAACAGCGATGTTTTTCCCAGGGAAAAAAAATCGCTGTTCCAGGTGTTTGAAATTTTAAGCTTTCACTTAAAAGGGGTCGATGAATTAGTGTTCGCTTTTCTAAGCTTTCGCTAATTCAATATAGACCCATATATATATATATATATATATATATATATATATATATATATATATATATATATATATATATATATGCGTGTGTGTTTGTGTGTGTTTGTATAGATAGATATAGATATATGTGTGTGTGTATTGTACTTTTTTGTAGTACAGTTATCTGTCTTATTCTGGCTGTTATATAAAGATTTCTTATAAAACTTGATCTGAACTTTGCAAAAATTGCTAAGAGCCTAAGTTTCAGCTGTTAAGTAAAGGAATGTATAAATGCAACAAGCAATGTGAGGTAGTTGAAAAGTATATCAAGGTGTTTGTTTCTGTCAGTTTGTTTCTCACATATTTTCTTTATGACCTGATACTGATTAAGTAAAAGAAACAGGAGACATTATGCAAATGTGCTGGGGAGTGGGTGGCATAAGTAGGTGATTCACTGACAAAAGTATAATGTTTAACACAAATAAGGAGACAGCATTATGACAGGTCACATAGCCATTAAGGCAAAGTAGCATGCATGTATCACAGCTGCAAGGATGCTTGTCCACATGAACATTGACATGCCACACTGGGCACAGGTAAAAGACCAGACAAGGCTTACACAGTTCAGTTACCGCCATGTTTATATTGTAATAAGAAGGAAATGTGTTGATAGGACATTTGGAAAGGAGGAACAGCAAGCAGAAGAACATAAAGAAGGACAAGGGGAAGGGGCGAGTGTTGTTAGGTAGAAGGATATATATAGCTTGTTGGACACTTGCCCATTTTTTATTTTTTAAGAAGGGTAGAGGAGAAAGATAGCACAGCAAAGGTGTGTCCGGAAACGAGGGCATAAGGATGACACCAGGTGTTGACAAACTGACACAAAAGGCAGCTGAAGACTGATAGACTGACAGGGGAGGTCATGACACAAATGGGAAACCCTTAAGATGAGACACAGGCAAACAGAGGGAGTGCAGCTGATGATAGGGATATTTAGACAACACAATATCTTTCTTATTATGAATTTAAACAAACTAGGGAGAAGAGCGACACAAACAAGGAATGTGAGCATGATGATGAGAAGACTGACTGTCAGGCTGCACAGTGCTGTACTCAATCACAAGTATTTTGGATTGCCCTTATGTTTGGGCTCAGCCACTGCTGGCCCAGTGATCAGGGAAATGCAGCTATGCAACTTTGCAAGTCACATGAAGATGTACTCCAGGGTGCCACTCCAGGGCCTAACTACTGCTCCACCACAGCTATCCTTAGTTCTTCTACCACCCCGCAGAGGACCTAGTGAGACCCCCCCAGTGAGACATCTCATTGCAGAGTCTACATTCTCCCTGATAAATAGCACCAGAGAGCACAGTAAACCTTTCTAGTCACCCCCCACAGGCTGATCTTCATTACCCTGCAAACAGGAAGGTCGGGAGACTGCTGTGGGTCTGGAGACTGCTGTGGACCCAGCAGGCGATGGCTAGGAAGGTGCATGCTGTGTGGCTATTGTTGTACCACGTTCAGCTTTGTGGCCGATACTGCATAAAATGTGAATGCAAAACGAGACAAAAAAAGACAAATAATAAAATTAAGAAGATGGCAGTAATAAAGAGAAAAAAAAAAACAAAACAAAGCAAAAGCAATCTCCAGTAAGTTGTGCTACACCAATTTGCTGTACAGGTCCTGGAAGGCGTAAAATACAGTTTAGTTATGCAATGATAGCAAAAAATTGATATACAGGCCTGAGACACACCCACTACACAACTATATACAAATTATATGCAGTGCAGAGCAGCATATGGCAGGAGGGATGCAGCCTGTAAGAGTAGTCTGTAACAGTGAATGCTCAGTACAGCAAACTCTCCTACAGACTTGTTTTTAAGCCTGCTGGCTGCTTTGCATGCAAGATTACGGTACAGTGGAGATTGAGAATTTGCCCTTACCCCACTGTTGTGTGATCTCAGAAGGGGTATATATAATATTTGATTTAAAGATTTCTCTTTTGAGTGTTTGCTATATAATGAGACAACTGGCAGGTAGTACTTTGTTGTCTGTGCATAGGGCACTGGCACAGTACACAAGTGTAAGCCACTGTCAGTGCAATTAACATCAGGCAGAAACATCCCCACTACTGAAATGGAAAGTCCAGTCCTGGAAGTTAAAAGCAGTTGGCATATGTTTTTTGGCAAATGTTGTGATGCATGGCACTGGGGTGGTAACAGGCTTTGTATAACTTACCTCAGAATACCAGCAAGGATATACATGGAATGTATAAACCTTGTGGTAATACCACACCCTACCATCCATCGACCAATGTGCAGCAGTACATGACAGCCTGACATTTGCATGCTCATGGTATGCCAGATGTGACATAATTGGCACAGTCATGGGAGGTGGAATGAACAAAACAAAAATGGAAATGAAACTGAGCAGTTTTGAATTTTATGGGGAGAAGGTCCTCTTAACTCATTTCTCATGTCTCTATTAGGGCTTTGTGTGACGCATAATTAGTTTTGTTTTGTGAATGAATTTTTTTTTTTTTTTTTGCAGACCAAAGGTACAGTAACTAGGGCTTCATTTGCCCCCATTTATGCCATTTTATATATGGGAGACTTTGAAAAAATGTCTTTATCCCACGTTTTTTTTTCCAGAACATGTGCTTTTGTATAAAAGATGTATAGATAGTTTAATTTTTATATCTAAGGGAAATTAATGTGAATTTGCTAATTTCTTTCAAGAACTGAATGAAAATTCTCACAGCCTCAAATTCACTTATGTATCAAATAGGAAGTTTATCAGATATTTAGATGTGTTATTATATGTAGATGGGGAATGTAAAATTCAATATTGACCTTATAGAAAAGAAACAACAGTGAACATTTTTTTGCATGCTTCTAGTATGCATCCCCCACATTTAACTGAATTTCAGACCTTCAAGGAGTTTATGAAAGTTATTAGTAATACTTCTGTAGAAATATTCAAGAGTGGCAGATTATCTGATGTGGAATATAGGCTAGCTGAGCGAGATTATTCCATTGAACAGTCAGTTAATGTTAGGAAAAGGTTAGTTTAGGTAGAGCTTCGATTAGAAGTGAAAGACTATGGGCCGGATTCATGATGGCTTGCACGGAGTCTACGAGTAGAGTAAGACCCCATGCAGCCATTATGTCCGACGAGTGATCCACGAACAGCCTGTAGGGGCATGTAAGAGAGCTCCTAACACGTCTCTTACATGGAGAGGGCTGTGATATGCAAATTACCTCACTTGCAGCCAAAAGGCATGCAAATGAGGTAAATTTGCGATCCAGGAAGCAGAAACCTGTCCGAGTAGGTGACGTGTTAGCTGCAGAAATGTACTCAGTTGACAACTGAGTACCGTTTTGCAAATAGCACAATGGAGCCTTGTCAGCTCCAAATAAAGGTTGCATATGGTTGAGGAAGCATGCCAATGGCCAAATATACGGCCATTGGAAAGTTTCCCTGATGCAAAATTAAAATAAAAATAATTTTTTTTTGCCGATTTCCAATGTTTAAGTGTAGCGCAGCGCCACGCAAACAGGGATGTGCTATAAAAATTATAAAATAAGGCAATAAAAGCCACAAACATGGAATTTATGAAAATTGTCAAATTTCAATGTAAGGGAATAGCAGGCTGAAGACAACATGGCCACCGAGTAGGGGTTGCTAAGGGGAGAAGCCCAGTCTAAGACATGTAACCAAGCATTAGTAGGCAATCCTATGTAAATGAGTGTTAGGATGCAAATGAGCACAGTCAGTGGAGTGTAGGAGTAGGATATGTGGAGGAACAGAGTAGGAGATAGGTGACATCACAAGGGGAATATGTATGAAACTAGTGCAGCTCATTGGAGGACAGTGGCATCTGTTAGGTGTCAGTCAGATATCATGGAAAGTGGTATGTCAACAGGTAGGCCAGGGAAAGCCAAGAAATGGAAAGTGTATACTGTGGATAACACCAAAGTTTCTTGCTGAGCGGGTATGCAAGCGTGTGCGCACCTGTAAACTTCAGTAAGACAGAGTGCGCGCGTGGAAACGTGAGTGCGTGCATTTAAGACGGAGTAAGCATGTATAAGGCTGTTGGAAGACCTCTAAACTTGTTTGCGCTGGTGTGCGCATGTTTTAGCCCGAATAGGCAAGTTTTAGTCTGTCTAAGCATGTATGCGCGTGTGTGAGCTGCTGTGAGCGTGTTTGCGCTTGTATGCGCGTTACTCCCCCTGAGGAAACAGAAAGGAAAAAGGAAGCACAACAAATAGCAGGAAGCTACCAGGTGATACTAGTAGAGCTAGCAGGTGAAAACAATCCGAATCAGGCAATAACACAGGCAGAACACTAGTCTAGCCCAGCCCAGCACTTAAAACTCTGCAAACAACAGTGCAGTTTGTTTGTCACAAGAGACACTGAAACACTGGAGTATGCTACAAGAAGTGAAAACTGAAAAAGCTTCACTCAGACAAAAAATGCTAAGGGCTGCCATTGCTGTTATAAGATGACATATGCAACTTGCTGAGGGTGGTGACAATGCAAATGCTGCCGGACAGCCCACAGTGAGGAGACGGAGAAGAGTGTACAGGCCCAGAGTCACCTACCAGGGGTTACATGAGCTGGAGATAGTGGAGTGCTATAGAGTGGACAGAGACCACCTGCAGCAAATTGTTGAGCTGTGCAGGCCACGCCTCACACACAGAACCAACAGAAGGGAACCCATCCCAGTGGAAACCAAGGTATGTGTTGGCCTAAGAATACTAGCAACAGGTACCTTCAGAGACCAACTGGTGATATGATGGGGATATCACAGGCATCAGCATCCAGGGTACTGCACCAGTTCCTGGATGCCATGTCAGCACATGTCGGTGATCATGTATATTTCTCCAATTCCTGTGAGGTATTGGCCAGCAATATGCGTATCTTCCAGCAAATAGCAGAATACACTGAGGTAGTGGGTGCAATAGACTGCACCCATATATTCATCAAAGCACCAGCCGGCGAGTGGGGTAGGACCTACATTAACCACAAGGGCTTCCTCTCCATCAACTGCCAGGTCATGTGTGATGCCCAGGGCATAATACTGAATGTGTGTGCTGGCTGCCCTGAAAGCTACCATGATTCCCATATCTGGCATCTGACGCAGCTGTACCAGACATTTGCCAATGGGGTTTATCTCACATGGTCACTTAGTGGGGGATGCTGGCTATGCACTGGAGCCGTGACTGATGACACCCATCAGAAATGCACACACACCTTAACAAGAATGCCATAATGAGGCACACGCACAAACACGAAATGTAATCGAGCATGTGTTTGGGTTGCTCAAGTCACGGTTCCGGTGCCTGGACACATCTGGTGGATCCTTGCAAGACTCACCAACTACATGTACCCAAATTTCATGGTATGTGCTATGCTACATAATATGATCCTGTGAAAACAGCTGCAACAGGACCAGCATAGGCCTGGGCGAAACAGCCCCCCCACCAGTGCCAAGGCCATCACAGGCAGAGCGTGACTCGGAGGAGGAACAACCTGAGCCTGCCCCAGTAGGCAGAAGGAGGCATGCCCAGTATGCCTTGGCCTTGACAAAGAGGCAACGCATAGCACATACACTGGCTCAGTAGGAACCCTGGAAATGATACCTCTCTCTCTGACTCGCACATATAGTAAAAGGGATGCCTAACTTGACACTACCTGTTTCCAAACATGAATAGGGAGTGCAGTATGCGCATCCGACATAGGCAGCCCTGCAGCACCACCTGAGGCATGATTGCCATGTGTTAAGCAATGTAAGATAGTGCTAAACAGCATTTACCACCATGTCGTATATGCAAACTTGATGACCTTCAGTAGCATCCTACCCTCACCAAACATGAGGCCACAATATGAAGACAAGATGATCAATTACAACAATTGGCTTAAGTATTGGTGTCAGTGAAAGGGGATACAATGCCTGTCAGCCTGGGATTACATGCTCGACAAGACATGATGCTTCACTAGGGATGGATTTCACCTATCACCTGTGGCCTATTGGATATTGCCAAAGGCTCTTGTCACCCCCATAGTGCCTTTTCTAGGTAAGGCTCAAAAGACAAACCCACCTCCATAGGTATCACAAGGGATAAGAAAGTATAAGTAATGCTACTCAATGCCAGAAGTCTAAACTGCAAGATGCATGCACTCCAAACACTCCTCAGCATGGAGAATGTTGATATCTGTGCAGTAACAGAAACCTGGTTCAAGGCTCCCAAGAGCACCCTAGCATTCACAGGTACACCTCATACCATGCTTTACAGCTGCAAAACATGGAACAAACTACAAAAAGAGGGTGAGTATCAATATTTGTAAAAGATACCCACACCCCCAGGTTGGTGGCACAGCATGAAGCATCAGCGACTACCCATGTGTAACCAACAGTGGGTAAAACCGCCTTCCAGTTCATAGCCTGCTACAGACCACCCTCCTAAACCCAGGAACCACACTTGGCCGACTGGAGAACACATGAAAATATGAAGATCTCCCCAAACACCATTATATTTGGTGGCTTCAACTACCCAAACATACACTGGGAGCATTACCCTAGCTCCAACACCCTAGGCCAAAGGTTCCCAGAATTTATAAACCAAAATGCTATGGAACAACTTGCTACCACTCCCACAAGAGGGGAAAACATACTGGACCTGATCATCACCAACATGGGGACTCTATGCCCAAGACCAGAAGTGTATCCCTCACTGGTATGATCATACCAGATAGTAATCTCACTGGATATTCACATCCCCACTCCAGCCCATGGCCAGAAAACCACAGTGAAAAATGTTCACTAAAGCATATGTCACACACCTCAAAACTGAGGTGGAATCCTTCACAGCCCCTGTGTCTGTGGAAAATACGGCCCAGACCTCATAACCCTTTATAAACGCATTCTATGAACACCGTCAGGAATGCATGGATCATGCAATCCCAAATAAAACCAAGACCCAATCCTCCAAAGGCAGGCATCCTGTTTGGTGGACCCCAGCCATAAACAAACCATACAATACAAGGAGGAAGCTACTATATGATAGATCCAAATCACAAAAAGGGAAGCCATCTCTGACCAGTATTATTGAAAAATAATGTTCACACATAAAATTGTCTAAGGCCATCTGTGAGATAAAAATCATACAGGACACCAAGGATAATCACAAGGCATTCTTTACTTATTGTAGGAACCTGTGTGGGAATCCTCAGATATGTTCAGAATTAGTCCAAAATGACAAACAATACAACAAACCCACAGACATTGCCAACATCCAAGCTGACAGGTTCAGTGCAAACTTCTCCCACCCCCACTTCCCACCAAAAGAGCAAATATCTATCCCAGCAGAGTGCTGGCCCCCAACATTGCAGATGCTCAGGTAACAGCCAGCCTCTCCAAAGCAAAACACACAACATCAATGGGACCAGATGGTGTCCTGGGCTGTGTCCAACATGAACCCCAAGAAAAATTGAACACACACATAAAACCACTGTTCAATGTCAGCCTTAACACATGATATGTACCCAAAGAGCAGTGTACAGTAACAGTGGACCCTCTCCACAAAGGTGGTGCCTCAATGGATACTGCAAACAATCACCCCAGAAGCCTGACTAGGTTGGTCTGCAAAGCTATGGAAAGGATCATCATGGACCTCAGAAATAAACATATTGGGGACACACAGATACTGGATCCTACCCATTTTGGCTTTGTTAAGGGCAGATCCTGCCTCTTAAACCTGGTTGAGTCATTTGAAACAGTCACCAAGGCCATTGATGAGGGGATGGTGGTCCACACAGCCTACCTGGACCTTGCAAAAGCCTTCCATACAGTACCCCACTTGGTCATCATCGATAAGATCACCAGCTTCAATAGAAACTCCTATGTCACTAGATGGGTTGCAAACTGGCTCAAGGACAGAACCCACATGGTCTGAAATGCTGGAGCCATGTCAGACCACAAACCAGCTACAAGTGGCATTCCACAAGGCTCAGTCCTGGGACCTCCCTTGTTTGGTATATATTTCTCAGAGGTACAGGCCAATACAGAAGGACTGTTGGTGAACAAGCTTGTAGATGACTGCAAACTGGGTGCCATAATCGACCCTCCAGCTGACACAAGCATCCTACAAAAGGGCCTCATAGAAACCGACAACTGGTGCCAGAGCCATGTCCTCAAGCTAAACACAAACAGTGTATAGTCCTCCCCTTTGTCAAAAACTAAGAGCCCACAAATTACTACATATGTGGTAACCCATTAAGTATGGAAGAAGTGATAAGGGACCTGGGGACCCAAGTCGATAGCAATCTCACATTCGACAACCATGTGGCCAAAGTGTTCAGAGAAACATTTCATATAGCCCACCTAATCATGAAGGTAATCACATGTACATCAGTGGAGGTCATTGTGCCTCTTAACTCATCCCTCATCAGGCCCATAATTGAGTACAATGCCCCTTGTGGGATGTACCTTTTCAGACACCTGCAGCAGCTGGAAAGACCACAAAAGTACCTCACCAGGAGGATCACATGCCATTCACTGCCCGGTTAAAGAAACTGCAGCTCCACTCAGTGGCATACTGCCTGCCCAGAGGCGATCTGTGCCAGATGTATAAAGCCATGTCCAACCTGGAATCAATGGACATGCCGCACATTGGAAAATCAGAATCCCATCAAGCTATGCACTCAAAAGACCTGAACCTCAGGACTGAAATAAATAGGACATGCTGGAGTGACAGATCCATAACCCAGAGGCTCCCCCCACTCGAGTAAACTCCCACTCCAGGTTAGCCAGAGTCCCTCATTGACTCTCTTCAAGAGGAATCCTGATGAATGGATGGGAGATTGTAGGTTTATCCTGGGTATCACATCTATGTCACTGTTAGCCAGGGGCACAGTATACTAACCATGAAAAATGTAATGGCAAACTCCACTTACAATGTGTGTTGAAAGCCAAACAGACTCTGGCTAGGATTATAAATGCCCTAGGGCAGATAGCCTAGTATAAACCTATGAACAGAATCACACACGCCAAGTAGTACAACTGTGGTCACTGTGGAGTAATGTTTGCCAATGTCCACCCAAGTTGGTGAATACACAGCAATGTCGGACAAGCCTGGTTTAAGTAGGCCATAGCTGAACAAAATGCAACATGCTCATAGTTGCCCAACTGGCCCTTAACTAGTCTGGTCTGCTCAGTATGAGCATTTACAGCAGTGATGGGACTCAAACCCATGATACTGTGCACCATAGTGAAAGTACTGAACCTCTACACCATGACAGTATTGCAGTGTTCAGCCAGTATGAGAGAATGTTGCCAAGTCTTTGCAAACTATCCCATGGAAACCCTGCAAGCACAGCATAATCCCTGTTGAGTTATGACACAAAGGAGTCTGGCAGTAAGAACACAACATGACTTCCAACACACACAGTATTAATGTCAATATTGGTCATGTTCACACACAACCACAAATGTAGTGGACTTCAGATCACAACATATGGAAAGGTCACACTGGGCATGCTCACACACTTGGATAAATGAGACACATGTCAGGCAACAAATCATGGAAAGCTTGAACTGGGCATGCTCACACACTTAGGCCATGTCTGAGTATAGCAGTCAGTCACACATATCTGGCAGTTGTATGTGTTAAGCCAGGAACCTCCCACGATCCAGCAATCCACCCTGTGCACACAGTTAAATGACAACAGACACATATATTAATACACCAGAACCCTGTCAAGATCAAACATGTTATGCAGATACACACGTTGTTCACAGAAACTGTGAAAGCTATGGCAATAAAGACCTGCAAACAGTAGCAGCAATAAATATTGTGCATCCCAAACATAAACATAGGTGCAGAGGTGAATACTAGGCTGTCTGCCCTGGGGAATTCATAAGCCTAGGCAGAATGTATTTGGCATCTGCCTCCCCAGTAGAGTAGCCTACTGCGCCTCTGTAAAATAGGTCACAGAAGGCACCCTTTGAGGCTAGGACACAGTGGAGATCCCAGGGGTGAATTTGCAATTTCCCATCCATGCGGCTGTATTTTGCTGGAAGAGGGTTGGTGAGGGGCTATGTCTAACTTTAATTGGGATTCAATTCCAGAGTGAGGAGAGCCTGTGAGTAATGAATCTGTCCCTGCAGCATGTCCTATTTATGTTTGTGCTGAGGTTTACATCCCTGGAGTGTGTAGCTGTAAGGGTCTTGGATGTTATGAGGTGGAGCATGTCCATTACTTCTAGGTTTGAAATGGCTGTGCACGTCAGGCATAGATTACCTCTGAGTAGGCATTAAGCAACTGAGTAGAGCTAGAGATCCTTTAGCTGAGCTGCATAGTACATCTGTGTGTAGCCCATGATCCTCTTGGGGAGGTACTGTTGTGTTCACTGTAGTTGCCACAGGTGTTGGGTAAGGTACACCCCAAAAGGGGCATTGTAGTCAAACATGGTCCTGATGAGTGAGTAGTAGAGGGCCACAATGACCTCACATGATCTACATGCAAACACCCATGTGAACAGGAGGGCTATACAAAGTTCTTAGCAATGACTCTCTGTCAATGTGATTAGCAAAGGAGAGGTTATGATCTATCTGGGTCTGTGGGATATTGCTCTGTTATGTAGTAGCTTCCTCCTTCTGTTGTACAGCTTATATATGGCTGGGGTCAACCAGACAGGTCTCCTGTTTTGGAGGAGTCATGGTTTTATGTGGAATAGCATGATCAATGCATACCTGCAGCTGCTTATACAATGTGTTTGTGAAGAATTCTGCAGATTGGTTTGCCAGAGTCTGTCACTGACATATCTAATCGACATGTATGTGTGTGTGTGTTAGTGAGGGACAACAGTACAAGATGGGGCAACATTGCTGCGATGTGTGTGTGTATGTGTTAGCCCTAGGTGTTAGCATTATGTGTGTGTGTATGCATGCACACAGTTCCACCATGTGGCTGCCATATACGGGTGTTTGTGGACAGCCACAGACTGTACCTGCCAGGTCATACAGGTCACTGTCTCTGGCCACAGACATGGTACATGTGCCTGGCAGGGGTGCTACGGACAGTATCAGGTACTAAGCCAGACTGGGTACTGTCATCAGAAGCAGTGGGTTGTTGACTGGACACATGTCCCTGTTGGGACTGTCCAGAGCCACGTGCACGTCATCTTCTAAGATGGTCTAATGACAGCACAGACCCAGCATTGCTGGGGCTGGTACTGGCACTATGGGAGTGGCTGTGGGTTTGTTGTCATCCGCGATGACTGGCAGCTAATAATGTTGCTGGCAGACATCCACGTCGACGCCTCAACCATCCTGCACTGTCCTGGCTCCTGGACATGTAGTTGTGGAACAGATCTAATGTGTCCCCCCAACGTCTATCAATGACCTCGCTGATGTTACGGATGGCAGACGCAATGTCACGCATAGTGTCATTCATAGTGGTGCGATGTGCTCTAAGCTCCCTCAGACCCTGTCTGGTGTACCGTTCCATATGTGCCTGCATTACAGCCCGGAACATAGCTGAGGTTGATAGACCTCTGTGGGCAAGTCTGACAGGGGCAGTACGACCATGGATGCTCCCATGAGAACCTCTGGACATCTGCCTGTGTGGTACCATGTCAGGAATCTGGCCATGGCTGCTCTGAGGGGATGCATGTGCCAATGATACCACACTACCCTGGTTAATGCCCACTGTATGCTGTCCCTCAGCTAAGGACATTGGTGACAATGGATGTATCGGCAGGATGATTGTGCACATTGATGGGGTTGACTGCTGTGTACTGTCAATTGGATGACCAACGACAGACCTTGTCACACCTCCCTGTGCCATTACACATGTATCATCATTAGCACTATCCCCAGCAGTGGCTTCAGGTTCCCTGCTGCACTCCACCAGAGCAACATCAGAACCTGTGAGAGGAAGATAGGAAACACAGTTTACAAATGTGTACACGATATTAGCACACAGGCACACATGTACACATGCACACAGGTGCACATGCACACAGGCGCACATGCTCACATGCACACAGGTGCACATGCACACATGCACACATGTGCACATGCACACAGGCACATATGCACACAGGTGCACATGCACACATGCACACGCACACAGGTGCACATGCACACAGGCGCACATGCACACATGCACACATGCACACAGGCGCACATGCACACATGCACACAGGCGCACATGCACACATGCACACAGGCGCATATGCACACAGGCGCACATGCACACATGCACACAGGCACACTCCTCAGTACAGCAGATACAAAAACAGACACACCTGCAATCCAACACATACACAATACTGTTTTAGGGTGGGTGACCATTTCACAAGGAAAAACATCACTGCACACGTGTCAGCATGCAGGTTATGTGTTGCACAGGAACATGCAGTGCAAGTGTAGACAGCCCTTGTTAATAACAGTATACGTTTACCTGATGCTTGTGTGTAGTTGTTCAATGATTGTCTCCACCCTGGGACACAATGTGTACAAGCACATAACAATGTTGATCAAGAGTTACAAGCTGTGGGTGCATAGATTTGCACACACACACACACACACACACACACACACACACACACACACACACACACACACACACACACACACACGTGCGTGCGTGCGCGCGCCTGCACACACACACACACACACACACACACACACACACACACACACACACACACACACACACACACACACACACACACACACACACACATATACACACACACAAAACACATGACAGTGCTACACAATAACAGCTATGTGTACTTTTGTGGTCAGTGGAACTGGATGTGGTGTAGTAACGTGAGCCATGATCAACATGCTTCTTGTGGTCAGTCAACAATAATAATGTGTGCCAGACAGGCAGCTAGCATGCTGTACCTGAAGTGCAGTAACATGACTACATCCACAATTACACAGCCACTTGTTAGATGGGTATGTAAGGTGGCCAATAGTGAGCATTGCCTAACATGAATGTATTATTTGTTCCAGACTGTTGCACAAAGACATGATAGGCCTCTACCCCTAAGGTATATTATGTGTGCTGCATAGATAAGTGGGATGCTGAAGGCTGGCCATACAGCAGATGTCATAATTGGACATGTGTAGCAGGCTAAGGTGTAGTGTGTATGCCAAACATGT